>NW_017100842.1:312419-321178 GCF_001263275.1 Habropoda laboriosa
AATTTTAGGTTCGCCTTGTAACAGGTGTTGGTCGTTTTACAGAAATGAACTATATATTTCATATATTAAAAGAAAATTATCACTTTGAACTTTTACTCGGAAAAGGATTAAACAAGGTTTGCTTTTGCTCCTCTTATTTCAACAAAATATGTATAAATGTTATATATAGCATAATATGGAATGTGTTGTAGGTAACTGGTCTAAAAACAGCTCTTTTGGAATTCCTGAAACGTCATTGCCCTGAAGATAAAGACCTGTTTACTCTAGTAGCATTACATTTCCAACTGTATCATGAAATTGCACTTATGTGGGAAAATGAAGCAAAAACTGTAATCGAAACATTGATATTGGATGCAATAAAAGATCATGATAAATTACAAAATGCTATTCAACATGATATAAAATTCATAAGAACCGAAAACGTTCAAAAACAGTTACAATTGACTATAACTAATTATTGTCATGCAGCAGAACACTATTTAAAGGTAAATTACCATAAACTATCTTTATAAAAACTTATTTTTCATGTCAATACATTTACAGGCTAACAAATTAAATCTTGCTATTCAATGCTCCAATCAAGCACAGTTAATTGCTCTTCAACTTACACTTCTTAATGCAGTACCTTCTGATCAGCAAGTAATCTGTATACTTAATTTAAAATCAGAAGATATTGATAAAGTATTATATCATAGTAACTTAAACTTTTCTCAAATACTTCTTGTTATACATGCTTATAATCACCATGTAGATTGGGCTAATCTGATTTATAATCGTTGTATATTGAATGGAGAAACAAAATATTTAAAAGATTTTATAGTTGTAAATAAAGTAACTCCTGGTCTTGTAAAGGATTGTGTATGCAGGCAAGTAAACTACTATCTAAAAAAATCAATTTATTTTCTCGCAATTTTAATTATTATTAATACATTATAGGTACAGATTGGAAAAAAATATTACTCATACTATGACAGACAACATGAAAATATTAATTTCCGAGTTATCAGACGTGGAATGTAAATATGTATTAGCCAGTCAGTTGGGATTTAAAACCATTGTTGAAACAATGCTCAATGATCCTATGATAGATGCATACCTCAAAGATACTGTATGGAAAAAGGGATATAATGCTACCTAAATATTTTACCTTCTCAAGGTCATACTATTCGTATAAACATAAAAAAGAATTGTAACATCTAAAGTATATGTACCCTTTTATTCTCCTTTTTATATGAATAAATATTATTTTGTAACCTGTATCATCAATAAGTTTGTTTATTCAACTTCTTTAAAATATAGATGTAAATTTGTATTCATGTACTTAGAAACAAAAGAATGTATTTCTTGAGTTTCATATTTCTGTATCAAATAATGTGTAACTTGGAATGTTAATGATGCATGAAAATATGTGTTACAAGAAAATTGCGTGTCATGATGAATCCGAAAAGGCAGCTGTTTTTAAATTAGATGCATATATAAAAAAATATGAAAAGAAATTCGGGAAAATATCATCATTAAAAGTTCTGTCACAAAAACAATTAAAATTATTAAAACTCATACATAAATTAATGCAAACTATTAATAGAGAGGAAATTGACAAGCAACAAGGTACAATTTTATAGTTTTTTTTAATTGTATCCCTAAATTTTATAATTATTTTATCATTTAATAGCATTGCAATTTCTACAAGCATCTAATAAGACAATAAAAGAAACGATTTCTACATTTCAAGATTCAATGAAAATATATAAAGAAAGTATGAGATTCGAATTTGCAAAACTCGATTGTTTAAGCACAAATCGACTTTTAAGTATTAATTATACGTGTACGTAATTAAGTAATAAAATATCAGAAGTACTTTGTAAATCTTTTGCTTTCATCATCGATGTATTAAAATTTTCTACTTAAATAAGACATTGAAACAACATAAATAATTACAATTTATAAATAATTAAACTATTAACATGACATTAGCATTTTATGCATGTCTGCGAATTATTTTTAAACTATAAAATAATCTGCATTATGTTTAATTTCAATAATATTAAAAGAGGAACAATACCTCAACTTTAAATAGATTATGTTGAAAATATATATCTATTTTTTACTTACATTGTAAGAATCTTTCTAAGAATTATACATATATACATCAATATAAAAAATGCTATTTATTTATGTTTTATTCCATTGAAATTTTACTTATATCTTCGTTTGGTGGACGTTTAATGGAATTTACATCTTTATCAACTATATCAACCTTTCTCTTTACATTTACAGATTGTAATATTGAATTGTTAATTTCCCTTTGCAGACTTTCAGCCACATGAAAATCGCAATGTTCCAGATATTTTGATATGGGTATCATTTGATAACATTGTAGACATTGCTTAGAAGGTATTTCAGTAAAGTAAGACGAATTTCTTTTTATTAGAAAACTTGAAATATCATTATTTTTCTTTCTTTTGGAAGTATTTGTCTTAGATTTACCTTTTCCCTTTGAAATTTTTACTGAAATTTTTTTCGTATTGTTCTTTTTATTTTGTGCACTCATATATGATTTTGCTTGTTCTTGTAAATCTGAGGGTAACAATGCAACTACAGTGGGATCTATGTTATTCAAATCAGGAAATATTTCTTCTAGTTTTATAATCTTCTGCATACTTGTTGCTTTATTACTTTTATCTAATTTCACATTTGCTGAACTTGACTCTTTTCCATTCTTATTATCCATACATTTTTTATAGTTATATTCCCTTGAATTTACATCCAATTCCCCATCAGAATTATCTTCTTCATCTTTTTTTATGTTATTTTCATTCAAGTTTTCGCATTCAATATACATATTTCTATTGTTATTTAATTCAATTAATTCAGTATTATATGTATGAGTATCTTTTAACTTGCTCTCTTTTGAATTAAAAGCAGTCATAAAAAATGATTCCTTGAAATCATTTTGATCTAAGGAGTTATTCAAGTTAGAACTACTTGCTTTCTTTTCATATAATACTTTTTTCTTATTTCTTTCATTCAGTGAGTTAATTAAATTATTTAATCTTGTAGAAGTAGGCGACCACTCGGTTTGTGTGTTGAGAATTTCTTCATTTAATTGCACACTGAATTTACTAGAATTTTGTATGTCTTTTAGTTTATTCCTTGCTACATTTACTTCATCGTTATTAGAATCTATATTAGTAATTTTATTTAGGTTTAAATTATTTGTTATTGCTTCTGTAGCATTATTCACTGAATGTGTAATTTCTGTTTGCACATTTATTTCCTGGTGATATTCTAGCTTACTTGATTTAAAAAAATTTCTAAAGTTTTTACTACCTTTAGCTGGTATAAATTTACCAGCTGATATACCTAAATATGCAATTGGATGCTGAGTTGACTTAGATACAATTTCTACACACCGGGTTGCCATCTTTTCTGGTTTGTATGAATTTAAAATATATGAACGTGATTGAGACACAGTAGTCTTGTTTTGATAATAATGATAACATATTGTAACTAATGTCGCGCGTCGTTCATTTTCTGCAAGGTCTTGTTCAAGACGTTCACAAACTTCCGCCGATAATTCACCGGCCCAATGTTGTAACTGTAAATAACACAATATATTTTATGCATATATACATTTCATAATTTTCATTTATATAAACTTTACAGTCTATTTTACCAAATCTAATGAAGTAATAGCTTGTTTTCCTGGAAACTTTTTGCATGCTCCAATAGATTTTGACACAAGTCGTGTAGTGACAGGTTCATTGTCTATACCTCGAGCAATATTATGCAGCCATAATCTAAATAAATATATTGACATAAAATTTATTTAAGAATTGCATGAAAATTATTACTTTCCAGAGTAATTTTTTTAACAAACGATTATTTTCTATGAAATACGAAATTGCAAATTTATAAACATACCCAGTTTTGTCATCAAAACGTTTTTGCAAATATTGCAGTGAGTACTGCAATAAGTCACCCATAACATTACAATTCAGAGATTCAATAACAATGTCACCAAACTTCCCACCAAGATTTCTGACCTTTTTAATAGGTAATGTTGAATAAAGTGATGACACTGCAGTTGCAGGTAATATTGTTTGTTGATTTGGTTTATGCAATCCACATGCTAATTTAGCTAATATCTAAATATATAGAATATTAACATACTTTTTCTAATTAATTAAGCCTAACATTAACACTCACATCCTTTCTATTCAATATATGAAAAAAGGTTATATATTGTTTTACCTTATTTTGTGCAATACCAGCAGAACATTTAAATCCTGTTTTATTAAATATATCAGATCTTATTTCTTCAACTATTATTCCTGCTATTGCAAGCTTTTGAGCTTGTACATCTTCAAGTTCTTTAAAAACATTTGTGATCCAAGTTCTTGTACCTTGGCTTCTTTCTTCTAAATTCATACCATATAATTACACCATGTAATATATATATATATTTGTAATCAAACAAATTTGTATGTTGTTTCTCACCTTCATTATTTTTTCCAACTTCTGTATATCCTACTACAAATGTATGTGAAAGCTTGGTCACTAAATACTCTAAAGAATTAGAATTTGTGGACATTCTTGTATTAACAATATCAGTGACATCTAAATAGGCTTCATCTACACTAGCACGTTCTATTATATTACAATGTTGTTTTATAACATCAATAACATCACGTCCAGCACTTCTATATCTGCATGAACATTCATAATTGTTTAGAATTACATATGTGTGGAATATAACAAGTATACAGTATACAGTACTCTTTGATGTACCTTGATGTATCTGCTTTTCCACGAAGACATGGTACGCTAGCTAAAATAAGATTTGGACATTTTTCTTTAGCTTCTTCACCTCTCATATGCCTTGTGACACCATATTCTCTTGCTTCATAATTAACTGCAATTATTCTGAGAAAAAGAATATTTATCAGTTTATCTATAAATTAAACATTTGTACTTACAATCTAATTATTTAATCATAATTTATTCAAAATATCTTACCCTCCTAACTGCCACTGATTATATTGAACAACAGCAAGTGGTTTTTCAGTATATTCAGGTTGAAGTTTTGTTTCAACTTGACAAAAAAAACAGTCCATGTCGATTAAAACAACAATTCTATCATTGTATGAATTTGCCATTGTAAAAATTAATTTATCTTCTCATTCAAAATTTTAAAAGTTATAGGTTAGAAATGTTTTTAATACTTGAACTATTTTTTTTATCTAACATCTGTAAATATGATAATTTTAATCAGATGTATCTGTATAAACATTATTTAAATTTTATAAAAATGATGTAGTTACACGTATAAAACTTTTACATTACAAAATAAATATAGTCAAACAAATTAGTAAATAAACGACTTTAACCGCGATTTCTCGAAGTCTCAAATTTAAACTTGTAACTAGTTTGTCGTTCCTAAACTTATATGGTTTTGTAAAAATGAGCTATAATAAGTAGTCATCCTCAATCACTGATACATATGTATACCAGTAATAGTTTATGAATAAATAGATAAAATTAGCTATTTTTTCTTATAAAAAGAAGACGTATACAACTAAAGAACATGTTACACTGTAATAAATATCACTATTTGTAAATGATAATAATAAATTGCATGTTTTAAAAATGTTTTTAGAACACGCTTCATTTAGCTTCTTATGTTGCATGTATCAAACGTTACATTTACGAACATAAAATATTTTACGAATTATTGAAAACATATATTACAGATGCCTGTCAAGTTTCGGAACACCTCAATTGCTGCAAATACAATATAAACGCGTTTTTTTGCAAAGTTTTATCCTTTGTTTTATTTATACATAACGTACGTGGTGTGAGGTACTAATAGTTTTGTGACAATGCCAAGTAAAAAGAAAAAATACAATGCACGTTTTCCAGCAGTGAGTATCAAAATACTGTGTATAGTTTAGAAAGGTTTTTCACAAAAATATTGAAACATTACATGAATTATATGATTATAATTTAAAAGAAAGCAATATTGTTATTTACTTACAATCATGTTTAAATAATAAAGAAATATAAAACTATAAAAATATAGTTATACTTGATGATTTTAAATATATATGCCTAACCTCTATTTACGAATTTACTTAGGGTCGAATAAAAAAAATTATGCAGACAGATGAAGAAGTTGGAAAAGTTGCACAAGCAGTACCCATTATAATTTATATCCTTTTCAAATTAGCGATAAAAATAATAATTTTTAGTTAGTATTCTAATATAATCTAGTTGCTTTATTGTTTATGTTATAAATCTTCAAGCAATTAGTGTTATTTTTATTTTAGAAACAAATTTCTTAACTTATTTATATACCTAGAACATTAGAACTATTTGTACATTCATTACTTACAAAAACCATGGAAATTACAAGTGCCAAAAATGCCAAAACTTTGAGTCCATCTCACATGTAAGCATAATGATTTGGAAATGATTATTTTAATAATTAATTTTAATAAATGTGTTTTAATCTATGAATTAAATTATTTATAGGAAGCAATGTATTTTATCAGAAAGTCGCTTTGACTTTCTAAAAGATTTGGTAAAATCATTACCAGATGTATCAGGACCTGATGAAGAAGTGCCTACACCACCATTAACACCTGCTCCAATAAATGCGAATGTGTCAAATACATCAATTTGCACACCTTCATTACGACATACAGAAATAGGGTAAGTATTAAGTTACTTATTTACCAATTTAAGATCTTAAATGTACTATCATATTTTTATAGAGTTCAGAAGCAGCAAATGGGATTAACTACTGAAGTAAATGTAGAACATAAAAATTCAAAAGACAATGGTGGAACAGGAATGTACAATTCTGGTGCTGTTAATGAAATGGTTAAAAATACATCTGTCCCTCAAGTTCCAGAATTTCAAATATCTGTGCCTGCATCATTTCAAATTAGTCAACCTAACTTTTATACAGAAGTTAATCCTATGAATTTAAGTACAAATACATCTAGTGTAAATACAAATAATCAGCCAACATCAAACTTTGCTCATACGGCTACTTTGGATGAAGATTATGACACATAGTTTTTTTTTCAATATTAGAAGTACAAATTTAAATTTGGAATAGTAATAGAAATGTTTGATCAAATGTCACAAATTTTTGTTCAGACTGTTCACAATTGATACATTAGAAATAATTTACATTATTTGAATAATTTTGTTACTTACATATACTTCAACAATCATAAATTTTTATATTTTTATATTTGTTCTATCAAGTTACACATTTTCTTCAAACTAGGTAAAATGAAATATTGATATTTCAAAATATTTTGTACTATTGTACTTGATTATTATGAAACATTCATATTTTAAATACTTTGATGTATACACATGTATAATAAGTGTGAATATTTGGACTCACACAATTGTTGTGTGCTTGAAAACATACGTATATTATTAATAATCTAGGTACAGTTTCTTTTCTGTTTATATATTTATGAAAGTATTTTGTACATTTACTTAGGTACAAATACATTTAATTATTAGGAGTGTAGTTAGGTTTATGTTTTGTAATTGGCGATATCTTTAAATGTACCTCATTTAGTTCATATATACTTTAGAATGTTTATCATTTCCAACATGATGTATAAAATGATGAGCTCTACAATTAAGATTTTTTTACTTGTATACACGTATATATAAAGTATGCAATTTTGATAAAAAAAAATTAGCATGTAATAAGATATTTTCTATATATTAACAATATTCAACAGAGTTGATTTAAAAAGCTGACTTTGTCAATATGTCTTTACATATTCATATATTGATATACTCATTTAAATCCATATTTTATGCTTTATAGAACACTATAACATAAACGTATGTTGTAAAATTACATGTTATATATAAATAATGCGCATATTTTGATTAAAACCGTTAAGTTTTTTAAAATTCGGTATATACGCAATGATTGGACAAAAACAGATTATTAAATTCTATAGAAACTTAAAAAAATTATAATCATGATACTATTTGATTCACACATAAACATCTTGCACTTAGTTTATGCTTTGAATAAACACATTATATAACAAAAATTTGTTACAAAGAATATATAAAGACGTGTTTCAATATGTAAATACTTAAACTAAAGTTTAATTGCATATTTTAAATTTGGGAAATATTTTCCTAATACACTAGAATAAAATAAGTGTAACCATCATTAGCAAAAAATATAGAATCTGAAAATACCGTATTTATAATAGTATATTTAGCGTATATCATATTTATAGTAATAAGTGTGAAATACACCCGTTTTTTTTTTAAAGTAGGAAAAACTAAGCGGTGGTTATGTAAAGAATATGTTAAAAAGTAATATGATGAAAAGTGCGCATATTATATATATGCTTAGAACATTAATATTTTATTTAATAGACTACTTGTAATCGTAAAATGTAATTTATTTTCATAGATAAAACATAAAAATGGTAGAAATATTATTTCATCATTGAATATTATAATTTCGGTTAAATCACATCAATCTCAATATTTAAAAAAAAATCAAAGTACATGCATTTTCATATATTCAAAAGTATATACCTAGTGAAACAAAAGTATATCTACCCAAGAATGCAAAATTTTTATTAAGGGAAAGTTTTTAATTATTCTTAGAAGAAATTTGTAAATATTATTGATTGCTATTTGACATTAATAATGCAATACTCTAATTTGGTTCCTTTAGAAGTACTTGAAATAAT
>NW_017100842.1:321194-322283 GCF_001263275.1 Habropoda laboriosa
ATATGTAAATTTATATTACATAATTGTAAATAAATATGCGTAGAATTACTCTAGTAAGTTTGTTTATGTTATAATTATGTGACTGGTGTATATAAACAGTTTTCAAGTACTGAAAGTAAATACCTTCCATATAAAAAAATTTTATGCCTTAAAAGCAATAAAAACACGATACATTTAAGTATATTTTTAATAAAGCTTACTTATAATTAAAGATACATTGGTACGTAACTACATTCCGTTTTTATTTATTTATTGCAACAAAATTCTTAACAAAACGGTACCTATTATATCTATGTGTATTCGATTACTTTTATGCATATTTGAATAAAAAGAATTCTTTTAATTATTTCGCCTTTAAAGGCACAATATTACATATAAATTATTTTATTTCAACATTAAAAAATTTTAATGAAATAAACAAATATTAGAAGTGTTAATAATGTAAAAGAAACTATGAAATAAAAGATTTAATAACTTATTAAAATTGTACATATAGTTATTGAAATAGAAAAAATTTTATAGTAATTATTTAACATTCGATATTCATCTAGAGAAATATATTCGATATCCCTAGACAAATGATATTCGTTTCTAGTTATAAACAATTTGTGTAAATTCCTTTAAAAAGTCTTTAATGTTAGTGAGTGACATGTGCATTTAATTAAGTTTGTGATTAAGAATAAATGATGAACACTTAAAATGTACAATTAAAACTGTTAAAGAAAGTTTTGTTGATCATTTAGCACACTTCAAGTGAAGAAAGACTTTTTGACACAATGTATGCTATTTGCGAGTAATTTTCAGAAATTCGTTTATTAAGTTTATGTTATTAAACATTTATAAGGATTTAACGACTATTTTCAAAATAGTACATTTAAAGAAAATCGATTTTTAAATCATAACGGATACATTCACTCGATATTATACAATGCTTTCATGTATTGTTTAATATCAACAATTCTTTTAAGAATATTTAAAATCTGACATCTAAGGTACTCTTTTATGACGACTATAAAGAAATGTGGTTGTGCTGAAATCTCGATTTTTTTTAGGTAATATAATTCATTTCAATATTTAACTTATTAAAAT
>NW_017100842.1:322408-323274 GCF_001263275.1 Habropoda laboriosa
TTTGGCATTCTATAATTTTGCTAGTATTACTAGAGTAGTTCAACCTTATAATCTTAATTCATAGTATCATTTGTTTATATTTTGACCTTGGCATTGTTATTTTTTTAGTAGCTATAAGAAACTAAATAATGCAATGTTAATTACTTCATTGTTTTGTTTCTATAAGTTGCAACATTGTTATTAGAGAAATGCATTTATTGTTATATATTTTCTGTATTCTAACATAAGTTTTTAATATAAAAAGCATGAAGTTATAGATTATTAATAAATATTTTTCCAATGTGTAATATGTGACATAACAACATACATTTTATTATAATTTTATTTGGTTTGTGCAATTATGTGAATCATTAAAATAATCAGATGTAAAGTTAATCAGTTGCCTATTTCAGGAGTTGTGAGTAACTATAAAATGTAAAATGTTGTTCTATGTCATAACTTTTTTTTTTTATTTTGTAGTAATTCATGGCTACTTGCTTAGTGTAGATCCAGTATATAGCATTCGTATTTGCTTATTAGGTGCGTTGGAACATAGGTAGTGCTGCTGTTCATCTCTTCAAGTACAAGTATCTCTATGATGTTTTCATCAGGTCTTAGCTGCAATCTGTCCTTCCCCAGTTGTCTGGGTTATCCACAGGACAACGAAGAATTAATGCCAAACATGGCCAGAGAGCCAATAATCCTTAATGTTTATGATATGGTAAGAAAAATAGTTTTTTTCATTTTTTTTTAATATATGTTTTTTTATAAATGTATTAATGTTTTTAGTACTGGATAAATGAGTATACTACACCAATTGGATTGGGAGTATTTCACTCAGGAGTTGAAATTTATGGAACAGGTACATATACAAAATACTCTTATAG
>NW_017100842.1:323614-333048 GCF_001263275.1 Habropoda laboriosa
TAATTTTTTGTTTATTAAAAATTTCATCTGCATTTATTAGTATTATAATTAAATTGTACTTATCAATTCATAGAATATGCATATGGAGGTCATACTAAACCAATTTCTGGAATTTTTGAAATAACACCAAGAATTGCTGAAGAATTAGGGGAGCAATTTAGATATAGGTGGGTGTATCATTTTAAACATAAATTCTTATTTGAAATAAAAATAAATTTACTTTTCCTTATAGGCAATCAGTACACATTGGATATACAGATTTTACAGAAGAAGATGTAACCAGAATTGTTACAGAATTAGGAAAAGATTTTAGGGGGGATCGTTACCATTTAATGAACAAAAATTGTAATCATTTTAGTAGTCAATTTACACTTGTAAGTATATAAACATGTAAAGCCATATTAATACTTAGTTACTAATACAATAATTATAAGGTATTTTTTGTTTTAAATTACAGATTTTGTGTGGACGAGAAATACCTGGTTGGGTAAATCGTCTTGCATATTTTAGTTCTTGTGTACCATTTCTTCAACGTTGTTTACCGAAAGAATGGTTAACGCCCGATGCACTTCAACACTCTTTAAATCAAATCAGCCATGAAAGTACATCTTCCGATACTTCCTTGTAACATTTGGCCAATTTTACAAAACGTGGAAATCTAAAAAGTCGTAGGAGTTACACCTTTTAGAGAGTTTATGCGCAAAGGAACTTTATCACGACAGTAACTATATCGCCAGGATCATGGAATCCGAGAAACAAAACCGTCAAAACGAGGTACAAATTTGATATTGTACACCTGAATTCCATTGGTGATTAATAACACTGAAAGAATGCCTTTCTTGCAACATGTCTCCTAAATTTTGGACGGCAGTATACAATGTCGCGTGTGTTCTTTGTTGTATTATACAGTCGAAATTTAATAGGTATATAATTAATAGGTAATTGTGTATAAATCAAAGGCATAAAGAGACTGGAACGTATTTATTTATTGGTTACTCATATTAATTTTTTAAGAAACATCCTGTGGCTAAGGTTTTATATACGTAATAACTTTTATTTTGAAGTGTATTTGAAAATTAATATTTATGAAACACACATTATTCATTCAAATTATATTTTAGAAGTGTTCAGTGATATTTTTCTAAACATACAGTAACCTGATTTACGCAAATATTATAATTATTTATATTATGTATGCGACACTTCTCTGTACAGCTGCCATTAATATTGTTAGGAAATTTAAATGAAAAATGAATTTAATATTGACATTCATACGTAATAAATAATCAAGTTACATGTAACTTATTTTTCATGTATAATTTAATGAAAATATGTTTTCCGCAAGTACTTTTATAAGGAACATATTTATAATTTTGTAATTAAAATATTGAGTCAACGATTTTGCACCATACAAACATCAAACTCCACAAAGGTGCTTTTAAATTTTGCACGGTATAGGATTAAATATAGAAATATTATAATTTCAGAAGCTTTTGCATATTTATAATCCAGTGAGTTCTTTCCAAATATTCATGGTATACAAAAAA
Source organism: Habropoda laboriosa (assembly GCF_001263275.1). Taxonomy (NCBI): domain Eukaryota; kingdom Metazoa; phylum Arthropoda; class Insecta; order Hymenoptera; family Apidae; genus Habropoda; species Habropoda laboriosa. The sequence continues at coordinate 325,162 of NW_017100842.1, forward strand.
TTACTAATGTTGCTAAAACTGTTGTTGACACCAACTGTTATAATGTTACATGTTAAAAAAAATTCATAAAGATATTTGAATATGATATAAATACGTAAAAACAAATTCTGTTGAATATTTCATATTTGTAAAATATAATACAAAAATCGAATAACAATTAGTGCCAATTCAATTTTTTGTTAATTCAATTTTAATGAATAACATTAGGAACTCACATGTTGCATTCAACTCAAATAGATATTACCAATCATAAATATGTTATATTCAATGTTAACATGAGAAATCATTCAATGAATTATTTGTAGAAAATTTAGGATATATAATAATTATACCTAAAATAATGTTTTTGTTATCTTACACAACAAATATTGAGAAAAAGCATCAACTATAATTTGTGTATATAATTAAACCAAATGTTTAATTAATTTGTATTGGTAAAATTATTTAGTATGTTAATTTAACAAAATCATTATATTTAAATTTATGTGGTTCTATTTGATACATCAGAAAATTTTCTGTTTGATATACATATATTATATTTGTGAAAAAAGTATTAAAAATAATTAGACATTATCAATATCTCATAGATCAAAGCATGTTATGTTTTATATTTCTCATTGACTCTTGTATTGATACAATTTCATAAAATGAATTAGTTACGCGATATAGAAATGAGTATAGCGTAATAAAATAATGAAGTATACAAAGCACAATATACAGTATAAGTACAAAAGCTTGTGTAACTTTCTAAATGATCTTTTTTATAATGATATTCAGTTTGTTGTTTCAGTAGGGACTTTCTTCTTACTGTTAATAATTTCTTTTTAAGTAATAAACATTCTAACAACTACTCTTCTGTCTTATTGATTGTAATAATTTCTAAGTGAAAAATCATTTTAAGTTTATGAGGTATGGACTGCACCAATTATTTAACACATTTTTGCTTATATTTTTTACCGTCAATTTATTTAAATCCTTGTGATTGACATGCAATACTTTTAACCAATAAATATACTGTATTCAAATATTATGTTTATTAATATATTTTCTTTACACAAAAAAATTAAATTATTTTTTACTAATTCAGTGAAGAATGAATTTCAGAAAAGTTGTATATTCTTTCTTTGTATGAAACAAAACGTAAGACAAGATTATAAATATTATAAAATCTACAAAAGAAATGTTTATAAGGAAATCTTACAAACACAAAAGTTTGGTCTTCTTTCTTAATACAATAATGCGCTTTGAATAATTTACAACGAAATATAATTCATCACTCAAAATGCAAATAGTTGCTTGCAATTGCTTTTAATAAATATGGTAAATAATGCACATATTAGTTATAAATAAGTTTATAATATAGAATACACTAAACTAAGTTGCTAGAAAAAAAAGGATTAATAATCAGGTCATTATATGCACTGGTACTAAACCAATGGGATACATAAATCATTATTAATTGTTACATAAAGTAGTCTAACAATTGGTAAAAAAAGTAAACTATTAAATCATACAATCTATATATGTATACATATGATCGATCTATTTTCGTGCAGAATGCCGGTCGTACATTTTGATTATGCGTGAAAAGAAAGCATAATTATAGCGCAATTTTTACATATTATAAACGATGTACTCAAAATTTTCAATGTCGTATATGTGCACACCAAAAAACAAAGTAAAATGAAAGAATATTTAAAGGGTCTAAAATCAAGTTGAAATTGCGAGCTTATTTAGAAATTGAATTATTTACAAAAATATAAAATCAATGCTATACAAAGTGACTATTTCTTCGTGTGTCCTATCTATAGACAAACTCGATTCAGATACAAGGCAACATAAGACAAATAGATGCATCTTTGATTTTAGAACCCTTAAGTAACAATGGCGGATAATAGGCAAATCATTGAATTCCGTTGATAAGTACAACAACACATACATTACTATAATTTATAAACATATCTTGATTACATTTCTAGAATAGCTCTAGAACTCATTTTTAAACTTTATTTTATTCCGGTACGGACAGCAATACCTGTACTATTACATTCTTCGTTCGATAACATTAACACTTTTTCTTCTATTAACGGTTTTTTCTATATTTTTAATATAAGAATGTCAAACCTATTGCAATCGATATATATTTTATTTATAATTATATTTCCATGTCTTACCATTATACAAATGTGATGAAGACGTTTCAAGTTTTTTTGGTATTATACGTACGTTACAGTTATATTATAATAACTTTACGTCTATCAACGATAATCTTTTCAAGAGTTGGAACTTCGATTTTGCATGAATATTTGATGTTGGTTTATGAAAATAAAAAAGAATTGCACGGAATGTAGCGTATCAATATTTTACCATAATATTTTCAATATTTCATAAACTTTTCGAGATTCTTTAAACTTTTTCCATTAAAATTCGTTATAAATATATGAAAATTTAAATGCAAGATTAGATTCAGAATTTTTTTACACGTACTCAGTTTTCGTGTACATAAAAATTGGATCGACAATGTAGTTATTAACTCTCCATGTTACTGCATGACATGTTTATGGATTCGAAGATAACAGAATATACCTTCAATCTCCATAACTTCTTATATAATAATGGAGCAACTCGGGATTCTTGACCGTTAAATATTATTTCATATTTTAATTACTGGCATAGAATCCTGAGATATTTATTTTGTTCTACCAACTCTTTTTTCTTTTCTTTTAGTAAAGTTAGCAAATTTTTATAAATGTACATACATGAAAAATGTATATATTTTATACATTAAAACATATAAAACTTGTCGTGTTTTCATCTTTGTTGTAATTTTATTTCTTTTGTTCTAGTCTTATATCTATAAAAAAACTGAACGCAACTAATTAATTATCAAGTATATACCTTTCCACAACTTTAAAATAATTCATTGATTTTTAATTTTTTTAATATAAAAAAAAAATATCAGAATTCCATTATTGAAAATAAAAACAATGCTTTATCGCCTTCGTTCCGTTTTCGATACTATTCTCAGTCATTATTCATTGTACACGCTAACATACTTGTTGACTGACAAATTTTAAATATATGTATTTGTTAAAAATGAATCAAAGTTTTTGTAATGATACTTAACGCCTTAGTTACGGGGAAAGCAGTACATTTATAAGAGGAAAAACAGTTTTCGTTGCAGTAAGGATAAATCAATATTCAACATCGTATTGTTACTGTCACAAATATGCTCATACGTCCTGTAAACGTTTATAACCACCTTGCTTAATAACTATTTATTATCAGCAGGAGCTTCCAATACATTGCACGATTATTTCTACTATTCACACGCTGAATAATATGATGCACCTTACTGCATTATGACGCAATAGAAAATATTTAGTCATAAGGCATTAAATTGATTCACTTCCTCCAAATTCGTTTGTTACTAAGAATGATTAAGTATATAATTTACTTGAAACTATTCTTTTATACCTAGATTCAAAAGTAGGTACGATAGATTAATTAGATTAATTTTTTTTTATTGCTAGATAATTTGACTGAGATTTCAATTTTTATTAACTTAGAAGCAGCTGTTCGCGATGATTAGGAATTAAAATTATGCAAAATGTTCACATTAAAACTCAAAAACGATACCCACTTCGGTAATATATGGCATCGTAAAGCTGGCTCAATGATTTTCAAACACATAAATTATTTACAATAATTTATCATTATATTAAATATAAATTGGTGTGTTAAGTATACAACTTATGATGTATAAGTTCTTGAAAACCAGAAAGTTATTGCGATGTGGTATCAAAATTAACTTTAATATATTCAGCAAATCTTTAAATTGAACTAAATAATTAAAACGTGTAACTTCTCAATTCATACGAGTATTATGCTTTTTGTTAGATGTTTCTAATACAGTTAATGTAATGCACAAGGTTAAGAAAACGTATTGCACAAAATTAAAAAAAAAAAGAATGCCATAACTTTCCAGCTAAAAATCAAACACGAATATCATTTTATGTAAAGACGTTATAGCTACTGTAATCCTATTATTCAGGTAGTGCACATGATTACAGTAACTTGTTAATATTATGAAAGGTGTTAAATAAATTTTTATGAATCGTATGAAGATGAACCATGATCATGAGCGGGACTTGGAGGCGTCGATGGATTTGAACTGTTGTTTGAAGCTATTGAATGTCTAGGACTTCCACCAGAGGTGTGTTCCTATATTAACGGAAAGTTTGATGTATTTATAAAAAGAATATTTTTACTGAATTTTCCATTCGAACATTTTAAATCTTCTGGATATATATTTTTATATTTGTTTAATCCTTTTAATAAAGTGAAAAACATACATACCTTGTCATGTAAAGATGCAATGCTACCCAGAGACAGTGGAGTATGCGACCGTAGGTGCACAGATTCCGAATCAACTTGGTCCACAGGAGTACGTGGTAATGAAGGTGGAGTAGCAGTTGGTCGTGAAGGTGCCGGTCCTCTGCGTGATGATGTTGAACCTAAGAAACAAAATTTATATATGCCGTAAGACACTTAGAGCAAAATTTTTTGAAAGAATAAAATACAACTTGATTGATTATATACCATTATGTGGTGAGTACCCCGAATTTCTAGACATATGAGAACTTAAACGTCGTGAATCAGAAGGTGGATGTCTAGGCGGCAGTGGCGCTGGCTTACTTGACGTTTGAATCGCTGGACTATATAACTGAACAGAAATGTAAATATGAATAGGTATTCGAGATTTTCGATTGACAAACTATGAAATTAATTGTCTCACATTTTCGAACCTGGCAAAGATGCCAGACTGAGGGCGTATACAAGTATAAACAAAGTTTAACATTAGAAAATACTAAGAGTAGAGTACATATAGAAAATTGAGAAAATGGCAAGAATTTTTCTTTATTAACGTTTCAGTTGTCACAATACTCTTCAAAAAAGTGTATGTAAAAATATATTAAGTTCTTACTCGTTGTTGGCTGCTATGAAGATGAGAACTACTGTGATGACCGCTATGTTGTTGATCAGCTGTTTCGAGCGTAGTAGGCAAGTCTAATAATCGTTGAATCTAACATACAACGTATTATTTATAAAAAATGTTTTAAAAATGCTAATAATACAAAAAGTAGGATTCAAAATGAAAGCAAACCTACCTGTATTCCATTACCTGGACCCATGTGACTGATATGATTGAAATTTGTCGGAGCAGATATCATTTTGGAACGTCTGTCGGTAGGACGAACAGCTCTATTTCCTTCTCTTATTGAAAATCGTCTTCGTGGTCTTGTCATTTGTCTACCGCTTGCATCTAATGGTGTTAAATTGAGTAGTTCTCCTAATGTATCAAATCAAATATGTATATTGTCTGATAACTATATTATTCTATAATACATAACTATTACAATTATATTAATAAAATATACTAACGTTGATGTAAATTGCTCAAAAAAATAACATGTGGCATATCGTTAATGACGCAAGATGTTAGAGAACCTGAAGTATTCAGTGGTCGTGCTCGTTTTACATTAAGTGTTTGCAACCAGTCTCCAGTTGTACAATCAAATACATCAATGTGAGTCTCACTATAAACTAGTAAGTAACCTTCACAATAACCTATAATTGAAATATGAAGTTATAATTACATTTCAATCTTATGTTCTACATATATCATGCCTTAAAAGTATACTTACTAACTGCTGTTGGAACAGCAGGATACATAATTTCACGATCTCTACTCTTTCTGCCTTGGCTGTCGACATAAACTGCTAATGAATGGAAGACTAATAAGAATTCACCACGTGGTAATTCGATACAACGTAAGGCATCCACAGCACTGTATGTGAGAAAACCTAAGAGCGTATTCTCAGAATGGACCAATGCTACGATATATAAAACAAAAAGATTAATATATCATATGCACATAAAATAGATTTTGTATTTATCTGATAATATTTATACACACAAATAGGGTGATGGTCTCCTAAAATGCTGTAGATAGAAAAGCCGGAAGGATATCCGACACAAAAACGACCCTCAGAGAGAATTTGTAAAGTTTGTGCGTGACATGATAACATCAATTCACGTATACGTTTATGACGTGTTTTCGTACGTGTAATTTCATAGATAATCACTTGTGATGCATTCTACATTAAAAAAAAAAAAAAAAAAAAAAAAAAAAAAAAAGGAGAAGAACGTCACCTGTTTCTTTATGGCAACACACAAACAATAAGTTAATGGACTGCGAGGGACTACACCTGTCGTTAAAGTTATACATCCTTTAGTTTCTGCGACTTTAATCCATTCAACTTCGTCTCCATCTAATGCACGTACTGGAACCAGCCGTACATGACGTTGTTTTCCACTTAAAACTACTATTAATTGTTCTTCTGTTACATATTCCAGTAAATATATTTTCTTGCCCTCCCCCACTCTTGCAATTTCTAAAAGTGTAAAAAATTAATTATAATGTAATTCCGTTATTCTTTGCTCACAAGTATAGTAGAACATACCACTACGATCTAAATCTAAACAGAAGAGGCCTTCTTCTGTGCCAATGACTAGACGATCTGGATCAATAATTGCTCCTGACATCACATTTTTAATGAGCGCCAATGTATTATCTAACAATTCTTTTGCTCTAAAAATCTGTGAGGTAAAACATAATACAATTGTATAATTCTATTTTTCAGATATATAGACTGACGTATTCAATTTACCGTTGTATTAGGAAGATTATTTTTCTTTAGTATTCTATGCAGTTCACTTAAAGCAACTACCCATTTTGTTTTTTCACTTTCAGTGTCTGCAAGCATTAACGTGTGGTTCCTTAAACCAGGTGGTTCTAGCAGAGATGTTGTTATCTAAATAATTTAAAATAACCATAAGTTGTAAAAAGGAAATTTACAGTAATATTCTAATAATGACAAAAATTTTAAGGATTACCCTAAATATGCACGGAATGTCTTTTTTTGTAGCATGTATGACATCCGAATCTCGAACAGAACTAACGGTAAATTCTTCGTCTCGCATGTCTAAGACTTGAGACACATAGACAGATGGTAATGCATTACGATCTGGTGAAATGTCATAAAGAAATAATTTGAAGTCGCAAACAACCACAAATTGACGAACCCAACCTTTTTTCACTCCACCCATTTTTGGCACTTTAACATACCCTTCATAAGCTGTACCTATTCCCCGTGTGGGATCGATACCCAATGGTCGTTTTGCTATAAAGATTGTTTATTATTATGATGTATTAAACAATTAAACCTTTGAAGTAAATTGCATTAAATAATTATTAAAATAAAACTTACTTTGGTCATGTGGCACAGGACACATTGGTGGAACTTTATCACAACAAGGCATGTGACATGCAAAACCACAAACTTCACATACTACTCCTTGCCTTGTTAAACCCACCATCAGTGAAGTACAATGATTACATTTTGTAGGTGCTGAAAACGTTCGTACTAAGAACTGATGAGATTTTGGTTTTGGTTGAAGACTGGCTTGTCCATGTGCTGTTGATGATTTATTTAGAAGCTCATGAGATAATGGTGATGTTGGATCCTAAATGTTAGAAAACATTCGATTTTATAAATTGAATATTTAATGCTATATTAAACTGAAATTAGCGCTAACGAATAATACTTACAATACTAAGTTCGGATAAGTTGCTTTTACTGCTGGAAATACTTGGTGCCCGATTATCCTCGATATCAGCTTCTACACTATCTGCACTTCCGTGACGTGTACTGCTTGCAGTTTCTTTCAAAAAATGTTCCAAATATGACATTTGGGATGTAGGACGTTCTAAAACTGAAATATAAAAAAAAAATATTAGAAAACGGTACAATAAAATTGCAA
>NW_017100842.1:333160-335040 GCF_001263275.1 Habropoda laboriosa
AAAAAAAATATTAGAAAACGGTACAAAAAAATTGCAACATTTTTTTTTAAATTATAGGAAATTAAAATTATTTTTAATAATGTTAAAATAATGAAAAAAGATATCTGTAATACTTTTATCTATAACTCATTAAGATACAAGGTAAAGAATGTAAAAGTAAAGAATTGTTTTTCTTTCTACAAAATCAGGTACTTGAATCAGTATAAATCTTATAACATTTCCTTTTAAACACTTTAATATAATCACTCCACTGCAATTTTCACCACACAAACTCTGTTAAAATAGTAATCGTTATTGTGCAGATAAGGGTTGATGATTGTTCATCAACAGAAGTAGCAAGCATGTAATAAAATGTACTAAAAAGTCAATCAAATCAAACAGTCTAAAGGCGAAAACATTCAGACACAACATACCTGTTAATTATTTAATTACAAAACCGAGAGATTATCAGCTACTAAGATTAACAAAGGACAACCATCACCTAAAACGATGAAAGACTACTGACACTATCCTTAATTGAGGGACGATTATTTTCAACATACAAGAAACACATAATTGACTTTCAGGGTAATAGACATTAAAGTCAACACAGAGCTATGCTTTAAGTAAGGATAGCTCAGCATGTTTAATGCTTGCTTTTAAAGAAGAAACATTTAATGCTTTGTAAGTTTATACTCTAATAGCTAAAGAAACATAGCACTGTGTCCTGTAATTAGCAACCCAGCTGACTAGTCAACCAAAATCGCGTTTTTGTTGCCACTTCATTTACCAGGTGGCGATACGATGGCGACGGCATTCTGACTGATGAATGTGTTGACGGGAACGAATCTAGTTAATAAGCGACATGTCGTGACGCGGGGAGCACGCATTACTGGTAGGGGTGACGACGGCTGATGTACGATGATGCGTTGGGGTTTGGTGCTAACGATGTTTGGAGATTTGCTTGACGTTTTGGTGGATAGGACAGCTGTCACAAATACAGTTTGAAGATGAGCAACAAGAGGCCCCAGACACAGCTCGTTACGCCAATAAACAGAGGCACTTTGTAGTCTAGAAATCAGAATCGCATACCGTACCGGAGAACCGAATTACTATGCTGGATAGATATCCAAATAGTAACGATCTCTATTATTGGTAACTTAAATATTGACAGTAGCTGTAAATAGTTTGTATTGCATGTACTTATTTCTGCTTAGAACATGAATTATAAACATAAAAATATTTGAGTATATTACATACAATGTAGGCAAAATATTTCGTTAGAGATATCAAGATAAACCTAACAATCTCAGAAAATGTCACATTCTAAAATTCAAGTGCCTTATGTTTCTTAGAAGTAATATCTGAATTATGCTAATATATGTACATATATTCAATTTACATTTCTATGTAATACTTATTTAATATAATGTATCTTAAAAGTAGATACATTCTTTTTTGCATAATATTATCAAAAAAAATCATACTTAATTGTATTGCACTTTTATATATTATTATATTTGTAACTATGCCTTAATAATACATCTAAACATCCGTTTATATATATATATATACACATAAAATCTAAATATTCACATGTATAAAAAATAAAAAATAAAGGAATACTCACACACTGACTCATACCAATTTAAAATCAAGCCATTAATTAAATTAATGCATGATACAAGAAAATAAATAGTACTTTTTACTGTACGTTTTAAGAATATTACGTTTTTCTACTAAAATTAATGAGATTGTTAAATCATAAATACGACTATAATGGCTTGTAATTTTAGTAGTAATATAAAAAAACTAACATACTACATCTATAAATATATGCATAAATATATAAATACAAAGAATCATGTATGTCATCCATGCATCTCCAAAACAAACCTTTA
>NW_017100842.1:335101-339339 GCF_001263275.1 Habropoda laboriosa
GAAAATTTTAATTTATAAATTTCTTGTATCAATGTTCAAATCATATATTATATTTCATACCCAATAATTATTTTCTGCACCCGTTTATTATGAACGTTGAATAATATATAAACTATATAAATTGTGCCACAACAAAGAACTTAAATAATACAAAACAATATTTGCAGAAGAAAATAAACGAATTCATCACCTAAATACTGTGCGAGAAAGATTGAAAGATTTACAAATGACATACATAGCATGTATCGCAACAGTTTCTATAATAATAGTTGATACAAAATTTTTATAAAAACGTAACAAAATTTTTACGAAATTTCTTTTTGTAACATTATCAATTGAAATATACTTACAGCCATCGCCTGTGTCAAGTCTTGCTTGTAACTCTTTTATTTGCATTTCTTTGCGTTTTATCTCATGTGTGAGTGTTTCGAGCCGTTGTCTGAAGTCTCTTAATTCTCTGTAAATACATAATGATTTACCATTATTATATATCATATACCACATCAATAATATTTAAACAAGTGAAAATGTTTCTGCTAATTGAATTTGTTTAGTTTTGTACATATTTAGAACAATTACTTTTGAGCAGCAATTAAATCTGAACGCGTCTTTGTAAGTTCTTCAGATATTGCTTGTTTAGCTTGTATTTCACTTTGCAATGAACTTTGTAGATTCAAAAGCTCCATTTTGTCAAGTTTCTGCGATCTACGATTTCGCCAGTTTTTATCCGCCATTGTAGAACCACTTCCTACACCACCCACGCCACCGGAGTGTTTCAAAAATTCTAATTCTTCTGTCATTTTTGTAGCTAATGCCTAAAATGTTTTAATTATAGAATTATATAGTTCTTAAATTAAATGACACAAGCATCTTATTAAGAAAGTACAGTTTAAAAAAAAACAAACCTGCAAGTATCCTCTAGCATCTTTCTCATCAGATACCCACTGAATAATTTCAGTAATCTGAGCTTCCCATTGTGCAATAGCTTCCTTTTTATTTCTTAGTTCTTCATATTCTTCTTCTAGCTGACGCCTTTCACCTTGTATTCTATTAACACTATCGGTAACAGTGCTAAGTTCTAACATAAGTTTTTTGTTTTCTTCGACTAGCATGATTTTTTCTCTCTCGTGACGTCTATTTAATTCACTTATAGTCTCCTCACTATCAGTAATATTTTCCAATCTTGCAGCATCTAATTTTTCCTTTGTTAATTGAACCTCCCTTTCCAATAAATCTCTCCTTGTTTCAGCTTCATGCAATTGTTCTTGCAAGCTACGAATCTCAAGATTGTACCTACTTTGTTGTTGGTTCAAATTTTCATTGTATTGAACTTCAAGTGTTTCTACTTCTGCCTTTAACCTATTAATTTCTTGCGTCGCTAATGCATGGTTTGCACTCGCATCGTTTCCTATAGATCTCTGCCTAATTTTTTCTGTTTCCTCTTGCATTTGCTTGCAATATTCTTCACTACGTTCTCTTAATTTTCTTTCTTTACTCGTTTCAGCAAATGCTTCTTCCAATCGATTTTCTAATTCCCTACGCAATTTTTCGGCTTTCCGAATGTCATGTCGCAAACTATCAACCTTTTGCATTACAACCTCCAATTCTTCTTCTTTATCTCTAACTTGTCTAGACAACTTTTGTTTGTGTTGCCTTAATTCTGATAACTTGTCTGTAACTTCATTATATTCAGTCATCGCTAATTTACGTTGCGTTAACGCATCCTTTAATTCTTTATCCTGAAGTTTAAGCTTTTCCTGCGCATCTAACTTATCTTTAACAGCTTCTTCCTTTTCTAATCGAAGAGAGCGTACTAATTTCTCCAATTCTCGTAGTTTGGTCATATCACCGTTATCTAAGTTGCGTAATTCACGGGGAACCTCCATAGACTTCAACTGTGATTCTAACTCTAAAAGTATAAATAAGTACAATGGAGCAATAGTAATGAAGACAAAGAAATATAATGAAAGTCACACTTCAGATATGTATATATGTATACTTACCGCAGTTGCGTTTAGTAAGTGTATTTATTTCATCCTGAAGTTTTCTTGTTGCATTATTAGAATCTGGTGATATCCCAGGAGAAGAATGACTTATACTGATTTGTTTTGTTAAGTCTTCGAGTGTTTGTATTAATTGTGCATTTTCTTCCTCGAGGATCTGCACGCGTTCATCATTTTGAGTTATAACAGATAAACAACCCAGATCTGATATGCAACTGTAATCGATAAATGTAAAAATATGTATAAAAAAATGTTTCGTAGGAATATAAAGAAGTAAAAAATACTGCTTACCTTCCTTGAGTGAAAGTAAAGCCAACAAATGGTAAATGAAGTGCAGAAAATGCAGAATTTGCTGCTGGTGGAACAGCATCAGAACTGCGAACATCTGTATCATCAACATCAAAATTTGATGTGTCTGTTGGTGAGGAAACTTCAGGAATGTAAGGTGCAGTACTATCTCTAAGAGTATCCCAGTTTACTCCATCAAACCATGGATGTTTCTATGTCATACAATCAAAGATTAAATTTATGAAATGTAGTTTTTTAATGACTAATGTTTTTTTAACCAACAAAATATGTGTTAATACCTTAAAGTCATCAATTCCATTTTGACCTAATCTCAATTCTGAGCTACATATTAATTTTCTCATTAAATCCTTAGCTTCTTCAGAAACCTCATACAGATCATCTGCTGGGAAGTCAAAGCAATTCTGAAAATATATAGAATACACATTCATATGCATAATGTATATGTATAGTAATTTAAATCATTGTTGTACTATTATTACAAGTAATATAAGTTATTCAATTACTTTATGATTCATAATTTTTCCATAGGTTTCGACTAGAGATTCTGCATAAAAAGGTGTTTCTCCATATAACATTTCATACATGCATACTCCTAAAGACCACCAATCACATTCAGGCCCATATTGTCCTTGTCCATCTTCCATTGCCTACAATATAAATTTTAGTGCATTCTTTTTAAAATTTGTGATTTAGCAAAATACTAACTAATACTGTTTATTCTAAATATTATGAAAATGTTTAAAATATTGTAAAAATATAATTTTACCCTTAAAATTTCTGGTGAAATATAGTCTGGTGTACCAACAGCAACATTACTTTGTGCAGTGCCATCTTCAGATAATCGTAAACAAGATCCAAAGTCTGCTAATCTAATGTGACCATTTGCATCTAACAAAACATTATCAGGTTTAATATCACGGTGTACATAACGTAAGTCATGTATGGACCCAATAGCTAGAACCATTTCAGCTATGTAAAAACGAGCCATATCTTCAGGAAGGCGATCTTCAAATTTGCTCAATAGTGTTAATAGATCTCCACCACAGTAATAATCCATGACCAAGTACTGCACATGATTATTTAAGAGAAATGAGTATTGATATTAATTAATAATAATAATAATAATAATAATTTTGACGTTTACATGTTATTGATTTTTATTAATATAGTTTATAAAAATTACCAAATTATTGTCATCTTGAAAGGCATAATGAAGATTAGTGATCCATCTACGATCACCGTACACCAGTACATCTCGCTCCTCTCTAAAGTATGTAGTTTCAGCACGCTTTAGCATTTCCCATTTGTTCAAAATTTTCATTGCAAATACTTTGTCTGAACCACGCATTCTTACAACACATACTTCTCCAAATGCTCCTCTACCAATAACTTTTACTATCTCAAAATCTTCTCGTGCCAATTGCAATTTTTTAATACAAGTAGCCACTGGTTTTACTACAAAAACACATGAATTTTATGATAAGATAAAACATTTATCAATAGCTAACATTTTCAATAAGATATATATGTTACATATATAACATACCAAATTCAATAAAATCTGAGACAGTCTTTTCACGCCGAAAGGAAGAATTACAACATTCATCATATAAGACAAGTAAAATATCAATAAGTGTCTCAATGGAAAATGTATGGCCAACTCTTCCTTCTCCCTGTACAGGACCATCAATAAATAGGGACTCTAATTGGCGTAACCTTCCTCCTATGCCTATAAAAACAATTTTTATTTAGTTTGATAAATCTGACATGTCTCTTTTTCGAAAAGGTTGCCCCTTACCAAAATCTTTGGATATTACTTCTGTCATTCTTAATAATATTATTCAATAGTATTTCAAACCACCACATTATGATGTGATGACTATCCTAAAATATTTGGCATCATAATTTTTTCTGCATAAAATTTAA
>NW_017100842.1:339483-340799 GCF_001263275.1 Habropoda laboriosa
TAATTATAAATAAATATATTTAGTTAAAAGAATATTAATTGTATGAAATTAAATGTCACATATAAATAAAATAATACTATTAAAAATTTTTTTTAATGTATCTTTGCATTTATAAGCATTAAACAACACTTAAAATCACATACACATGAATAGTGAGTATCATATAATTGTATACTAGTCATTTACCTTAAGAAGATAATTTCCAATAGACATATCTAAATAAGATCACTTTCACTGTTTAAACATTAATTGTGTTTACAATCATGCAGTAGTCGTTTTCCGATCATGTTATTAGTAAATTACCAGCACACTTTGAACTTCTTTTACCCTTATGCAAAGAATGTCAAAAATCAATTCCCTTTAACTTTGCGTGGTATATATGTCCACACGCCACTACGTGTAAAACAATCGAGTTTCATTTAATTCATCATCGGCCATGGTGCCGGAATTACTCACGTCGGAAATTACGTAACTGCTATAAAGATAGCCAAAATATTTGGCGAAGAAAACACGCAACAAGAGAAATACGTGTAAATAAAACGTACAGACAAAAATAGTGCAACGGGGTAGGGCACCGCATTCGCGATCAACGAATTCAACAAAATCACCAAGACAACTCGTATCGCAGAAGGAATCGGTATTGCATAGCAAAACTATACAGTACTTGTTTAATATAATAGTCAGAAGATGAAATGTAGATAAATCTTAAAACCCATTGTCCCAATTTCTGGTATAACCTCGTCGCGGCACTACACTTTCATCCCGATCAAATTTGTGACGGAAAATTCCTATCGCATGTGAGAAGAATGTTTTGAGTGAAAGGCTTTTTCTTTGCCGATCCGGACTGTTTGCTCAAACGATTCAAGCATATCTGCCGAAACGACGCGCCCCGCTGTTATTATTGGTTTAATTGTTTATTATGCGCACCATTCGATTATCACAAAACATCTTGCATGGCCACCACCAAACCCCCAACAATTTGGCTGACCCCCTAGCAGGCCCCATATAGAAAAAAATATGGCAGTCCTATGTCATTGAAAGTACCCATGACAGTTCAGCATATAGATAGGTCTTACTGTATGGAAGGTGTAATGACAAAGCGAGTTCACACCAATGATTTTTCCATTAATCAAAGTACTTCATTTTTCTTAAACATATATGTAAACAATTAAATTTGAAAATAAATATTTCATTATCCCTTTATATAAATAAAAATACGTTGAAGGCAAAAATAATCAATGAGCCAATTGTATTCAAATAAATGATACGGACATACATTTTTTTTAGTTTTACAAAAGATCAAAATAAATAATATA
>NW_017100842.1:341215-345683 GCF_001263275.1 Habropoda laboriosa
AACTATAAAATAAAAAATATTATTTATACATTTATATAACATAAATCATTAAAATAGGAATTGCACGACAAATAAGAATATGCATAAATTTTTGAGCGCTGCAATCGATGCAGAGTTGCCGATCATCTTCTGTATTTATTATACGACTTTTTGATTTTGATTACTTTTATTACGAAAAATCGCAGAAAAGACATTCAAAGAATATTTGATAAGCTTTAATCGCTATTTGAAAGCTATTATTCAAGTAATTATAATAATTCACACTCAGTACATTGTGGAATGTGCGAGGAGGAGCTACTGTGTTACGCAGCTCTGCATGATGCCACCCGAAAAATACGTAATAAACACGAAGAATTCGTGTCTTATGCATTATCGAGTTAACATTTTACCGCTCGACGTAAGATATGAACTGTTTAACTGGAGTACATTTGCGGCTAAACAATATAAATCCGTATTTCTTATTTTTACTCGGTAGCATGTATACGTGGCAACAGAGCAAAGTTGTCGAGTGCTCTGTCACTTCCTAGTCAAAAGAAATTCTTCGAGCACAAACAATAATATATTTACACTGTTAAAATAGTGAAATACGGTGTAACTCTAAAAGAATACTGTCAAATATTCTGCCGATATATTTAACTGTCTGTCAAGGGATTGGTAGAGAATATTTCTATGTGCATATTATCGTATCAGCAAGCGTCGGTTTATATATTACATGTGCAACCTGTGTTAAACACTTCACGGTTAGCATCTTATGAATGTATTTGGGAACAAATATAATTTCAGACTTATTAAAAGAATACCGCACATTAATTAATTAATTAATCACAGTGGATAAGAAAAATATATACATACATCCTTGTATGAATGAATGTGTAAACATATATACACACACTTATTTACATACACCTACAAAGTGTTGGAATTTACAAACATTTCATAAAATTGGTGAAAAAGAAATCAATTGTTTCTGTAAGTTTTAATATTACTCTTTACTTTTCTATTAGTACTATTATGTTAATTCATATAAAATTTTGTAATTAACAATATTTAAATTGACTATCATTCAATAATAAAAATTCTGTTTTGCAATAATTAGACTAATAAAAGAAATTAATTATTCAATTTTCAGGAAGTTTAATCTATTTTCTCTTATTTTGTTAATACAGGTATATTGTATCTGCTAAAGTATTTATGGCTTTTGTACATACAATAAACTGATGTTCGCTGCATTTCATCTATTGTTTACATGGTATTTTGTTCTTTGGAACATTATATGTATTATGAAGATAACCTGATGAAAGAATATTATAAACTAAAAGAAGAAAGCAGCAAGAATAGTGCTGCTAATGGTGCTTTGGCACTGTTATCATTGTCCTCCTAACAACACAATGGAGGAGCCAGCAAAGAAAAAGCAACGCATTGAGAATAATGACATAGAAAGAGATACAGTATCAGATATTGAACAGTTGCAAAACAGTCTGTTGGCACAATGCTTATGTAATGTACCAGAAAGCAGTTTGCGTAAGCCATTCACTAGTGCAACAGTGGAAGCTGCAGATGGTACTTTTAGATCTTCATTATTATCAGAGTGGGAACCTGATCAAACTTTAGAATTTATAAGTGCTTTGCAGCTTCTGTTTGATTTAGCCATTAAACAAAACATCAGAGGTGTTATGTGTAGAAGAGTGATTGATGTTTGTGATGCGCTGGCGCGAAACGAGCATGGCATTATAGATCAAATAATTGACCTATCATGTACAACAAATAAATTTATATCATTTGCTGCTAGCAGAGTTCTTGCATCATTTTTCATCATAACAAGAGAAAATATTGAGACAGCATGGTTAGAAAGATTAACACAGTCTTTAGTGAATACTCATTCTCCAAGTCAAATGTTATTTACCTTGGATGTTGTAAAAAGAGTTGTAGAACACAAGGATTGCAGTATTCACCCTTTGGAAGATACAGACAGTATAGTACCACCATCACATTGTAATACAATATCAATTTCAGACGCAGAAAGTTTTGATAGTACATCTGTAAAAGCAATGTGTGTCAAAGCATTAGAATCTAAATGGACTATATTAGTATCAAAATTTGATGCTATTCTTAGTTCATATACACCTCAACATGAATCAGCTGTTATCACATTTCTTGATTTATGGGAATCAATTATTTCTGTTAAAGCTAACTTATCTGTTATTGATACCAAGCTGTTTTACTCTCAGTTAGACAATCTGGTTGTACTTTTAAATGCTAATGTTCCTGGTGTAATTTGGAGACATCTTCTTGGATTATTTAATGAAGTATTATGTTATGGAAGCACTTTGGCATTGCAAGATGTATTGCCAGATGAGCCTTGTTCTCTTGCACATTTGATTGTAAGAGCTGTGAAGGATTGGAGATTATTGGATGCTTTACCATATCGACATGGTTCTGGAAGATTTGGAGGAGGTTCTGGAGAGGGTGATCGCCCCCTTCTACAAAAGATAGTGCTTTTAGTTTTAAAAAGTGTTGCTGTGACGGTTAAAGAAACACGTAGCGATTCTAGTGACTCTTCTTTGGGTTCTGAAGCAGAAGATCTTGATGCTGATATGGCAGTTATTGAGAGGAGCATCAGAGAAGTTTTACGACAATTAGATCAATGTGTCAAAACATTGATGCCATTTCATCCTGAAATGCCTTTATCACAGTGGGTTGTACAAATGTTTCATGATCAAGATGATTTTTTAATCGAAGGCATGGTGTGTTGTTTAGATGTTGCAGTTGGTTTATTTTATAGAGGACCTCCACAAAATGATCTTGGTCACATGCTTAGTCCAACATTAACTTTCATACAATTTATACATGCTGTATCTCACGATCCAGATGTTCTACTAGATTTACTTGTTAGTAATGAGACCTGTTTCTTATTATACTTATTGAGATTTTTGAAATATGTTAAAAGAAATTGGACAGAATTTGTCTCTTGTTGTGGAAGAGAGCTAGATGATACCATGACAATATTGATAAGACTTCGCTTAGCAATTGATAGATTAGTATCTAAAGATTTGTTTCCTTATAACATAAATCCAGTTCTACGTTTGTTAGAAAAATGTGAGTCCTTCTATGAAGGAAATATAGAAAACTAATTATTTGGTTGTATGATGAAATTCAAAATTTTGATTTACTAGATTCATTGTACAAATTGTAAGAAAAAATTTGTCATCTGGCTTATTTTGACAGCCAGAAAATAATATAAAATAGTATAGCTTTGTTAATTTCATTTTGATAAACGACTGAATTACAGCTACTTTCTTTTGTAGTATTGAATATCTAGAATAATATTAGAGGATTCAAAGAAAAACACTTTTATTTATTATATTTAGCAAAATTTTATTCATTCAGAACTGTTGTTGAATTTTTATGCAAGAATTATATTTTGCATTTCAAGGTTGAAGTATAAATGGGTTGAAGTAGTACAAAGATTAGCTAAAATTATATGCTTCACAATGAAATTGCACTTTTATGGTGCTATGAAAACATATTTGCCAAAGCACCATTGGAAATAAATTTAAATGTATACTACTAGAATAATATTTATATGTAAACATAAAAGCTAACTGTACAATTTGCCAGTCAAGTAGAATCATATAAGTCGGATTCTGATGTGCACTATTATATATATGTGTGTGTGTGTGCGTGTGTGCGTGCGTGCGTGCGTGTATATATATATACACATATATAAACGTGTACTTTTGTACATTACAGAACTAAATTTAATGTATTTAAGAATGCATTTGATCATTTTCTAAAAAATTTTACGGAAAGCACTAAAAAAATAGATAATATGAAAATTTTCAATTTCAAAAGTGCAAGGTGTCAAAGCATTAAATATAACAATGTATTAAATTATAAATTTGGTTTTTAAATTTTATGCCAGAGGTATCAACAAAATATTTAATTGTATTTGTTAAATCAAAATCTATAAATAAATTTGCTCAGTTTGTTATATAACTGACAATTATAACATGATTTTGTGATTTCTCTATTTTGTCCATGTACTTAAATACAGGTGTAACATTCAATAATGTTTATTAAAATGAAACGTCATATTGTCATGATTTATTAACAGTGTATAAATAATAATATTGTATAATATTGCAAGTATATAAATGTAAAGTTACTGGCAATGTGAATGCAAGTTATTCACATTTAAAATTATGCCAGTATTAATAAATTATTAGATACAAATGGCAATGATTGCTCCTAAATTAAAGTTAAGAACAATATTTGCCACGATTATTTTAGTATTGTCAGAAAATTAAAATATTTGTATATATTAATTGTAATGTTAATTATTCATACCTTAAAATTAACTCTGTAATTATGATACATGTAATACACTAAAAATTTACATATTTTTACTTTTATAATCATGGTGTGATTTTATTTATCATTACCCTATGCAGATTTTCCAATAGTGTTT
>NW_017100842.1:345705-352914 GCF_001263275.1 Habropoda laboriosa
CTGATAAAATATATGAAATTATTTTTTTCATATTAGATATTTTAAAAAATTTAGGAGTAAAAGTACACAATAAATTTATCAATTCTATCTTTTATCACATTTATCTAGAAAAGGTACTTTTAAAAGTATAAATTTATCGATATTTTATCCTTGCAACACGACATCTACTGTTTCATTCGAGGTATTACGTAGCCTGATACGTCAAGAAATCTCGTGGCACACTAACTGCATATACGGCGAAGAAAGGTGTCATATGTAATTTATTCTAATTTATTGTGAGTACATATTACTTTTATTTCATAAATACATTCTGTATTTTGTAACAATTATTTTTGTTGAATGAATTAAAGATTTGCCGAAATGGAACTGAAGTTACTAGAAAGGATAAAAAAACTTGGGTAAGCATTTAAAGGTTATAATCATGTACACTGAGTCTCATCGATTCTTGCCGAACACTTAGAACTCACACATACGCACACCGGCGGTGCTTCTATGGGAAATGGCGAATGGCGTACGAGCTATGTGAAACGGTATTCTCCCTTGTAAGCCATTTCACAACAATCACCACCGCTGTGCGTGTGTATTAGTCTAAGGATTCGGCACGAATCAGTGAGACTCAATGTACAATATTTAAAAAAACTGTTGATTTGTACATCTTAATTTCATTTCATTTTAATTAAACGAGTAAAGTTAGTAGTGTACATTGCATTCTTTACAATAATATTGTTCATATTAGCTTTACTAATTTTATCAATTAATGAAATTTGTTATTATGTAGATATAATGAAGAGCTGGTGGAGCCTAATAAATTTAAAGAGGCCTTAAAACAAGGCTCAAAATCACCAGAATTTACAAAACTGGTAGCATGGTTGGCAGATGAAGTTGCAACTTTCAATAACATGGATGAAACTATTCATGCAATAGCATCTCCAGAAGATTCTAGTTCTTTTTTATTAGAATTAAGCTGTTTTCTTAAGGAATTGGGATGTATGAATGAAAGATTAACAACTGGTAATATCAATGAACGATTGGTAAATCAACAAGATAGATATATCTTATTAGATTTTTTGGGAGCAGAATTAAAGACTTGCAGATTATTAGAATCTAGAAAACATGGAAACTCATCTTCTGAAGTTATTGTTGTTGTAAGTTTTTATTATCAAAGTATCAAGGTAAGTTTTAATTATCAAATAAATTTCTATATATTATTTATAGGAAGAAAGTGGTACAGCTAAAGATCTTAAAGATATGTTAATAGCATTAAACTTTGAAAAACCACCAGATCATATTACTACTGAGGAGCTTTTTACAAGGCTGGAGAAGAAGTTGACTGAAGTATTAAAAGCAGCTCCTACTGAACTTATAGGACAACCATTAATTACTCACGAATTCTTAGAAACAGATTGGAAAGATCTCCAAGATATACAGGAAAAGTTACATGACGAATACAGAATACGTCGTGATATGTTACTAAAGAGACTTGATGTAACAATGCAGTCTTTTCTAGTAAGTATACATGATTAATTTTAAAATAAAGTTAGAGAAATTATTTACATTTAATAAAGTTTACAAACATATGATTTATATTATTAAATGTAGTGGTCAAACAGTATAAAAGATCAAAAGGGTTCATTTAATAAACAATATGATCATATCACACAATTTGTGAATGCAGAGCCAAATGTTACATTTGCTGATTTACTAGCAGCAAGAGATGATATTGCATTAATGGAAAAAACAAGCAATGCAAGTGTTAGGAAAAATACTCAAAGTGAACTTAACAAAGTTATCATAGGAGCTGTACCAGACAGAGGTGGAAGACCATATGAACAAGAACCACCACCACCTGAAATGCCACCATGGCAAAAAGAGAGAGTGCCTGGACCTTCAACTTCTCGGTTAGTGAAAATTAATAAAAATAATTTTACATAAGGTAATTCAAAAAAAAAAAAAAAAAAGGTACAGTTTTATAATATTTTAGCGGAGGCCGTGGTGGCGGTGGCGGTGGAGGTGGAAACAGAGGTGGTCGTGGAGGTGGCAGTAGTTTTCAGGGTTCTAATACTGCTTATTCCAGTGATAATAGAAGTTCATATGGTGGTAATAGTGGTTTTGTAGATGGTGGATCCCAAGGTTCCAATTTTTCCTCTAACAGAGGTGAATATGGTGGACAAGGAGGAAAACGAGGAGGAGGATATGGTGGAGGATATAGTGGTGGACAAGGAGGAGGGGGATATGGTGGGGGACAAGGAGGAGGGGGATATGGTGGAGGACAAGGAGGAGGGGGATATGGTGGAAGACAAGGAGGTGGATATGGAGGAGGACAAGAAGGTGGATATGGTGGAGGACAAGGAGGGTATAGTGGTGGAGGACAAGGAGGATATAGTGGTGGAGGACAAGGAGGATATGGTGGTGGAGGAAATGATAATTATGGAGATAACAGAGATGGAGGTAATAAATTTGAAAAAAGGAAAATGGAAGATTTTAGAGTTATCAAAATTATTTATGCAATTTAATAATTAACATTAATTTAAATACTTAGGATATGATAATCGGCACAACTATTCAAACAATGCAAGCTCTACACAACAGTATGAAAGAGGAGGTTCCAGTAATAGAAGAAGGGGAGGTAGAGTTCAGGGAGGGTGGAATCAGGGTAGCAACAATTCTGGTACGGATAACTATCAACGTAGCGGATATAATCGCGGCGGACGCCGGAGAGGACAACAATACTAAAATATTTTGTATAAAATATCATTACGATTATAATAAAAGTATATGATTATGCTAAAAGAAACTTACAATACAGTAATTTATTTGTTACAGCATATTAATGAATTTTTATGTAATAAATATATGCTACTTGGGTAACAATGTCAATTGTATATCAGAAATGAATTAGAAACATTGATATTATTTTTTAAACATGAATTATTTATTCTTGTAGAAGCCACAATAATCATTATACACTATTCTATGGTATTTTATAGTGCTCAAAATGGTGATTCTAGATATGTACTTGTATTTGAAATTTGTGAATTTGTAAATCAAAATTTGTTAAAAATAATAGTGTAAAATATAATACGTGAGGAAATACAAAATTTATTAATTAAGTTGTTTAATTGTATGAAATATTTATTAAATATACATTATATAGGAAAAAGTATACTGCACTTTGCAAAAATCTATAAAAAATTAATTTAATCTAGAGTTTCCTGTCAGCCATATCTAGAATGATACCTTCTATATTTCTTTTGGTTCATGCTTCAGTGTTCTTTTATCAGCCGTCTATAAACTGCACGAGTTTAGATATATGAGAAAACAAAATGCCGATGAGTGTTTCTTGGGTGAATTGTTGCATTTATTTTGCTTTATTCGGTTGGAAAAATCAGAAATTTTGTCACACAGGAATATTAAATTTAACATTTATGTGATTTAATGTAACATTTAAATATTTCGCGCAACTACGTCATAGTTTACAAAACGCTGCTATCTATGAATCATCTGACTTTTAAAGTTCAGTGTTTAGTCTGTTAAAGCGTTATTTTTTCATGAGTACTGTTACCGACCAGTATAAAACAACGATATGTATCATCGAGCAATGACACGATTGCAAAATACTTGATCGACTGATTCATCTCAGGTACGTATATTCGAACATACGCACAATTTATCAACATTATATTTTAATAACTTGTTTAAATTATAGTTTATTTAGAAAGACGTGCCATTTATACATATATTAATTATTAAATAAGTATATAAAAACAATAAAAATTCAATGTATGTTTAGTGCTTTATGATGACTTTGATAAACCTCAAATATTTTAAGAAATTTATTTACACATAAGTAATTTTTACTTTATTTCAGGTGCAAGGTTTTCATAGGAAATTACATACATAAATTACAATTACTCATAAAAACAAAAGATGTCAGGAGGAGAACGAAAAAAACGTGCTTGTGATAGAGGACAAGGCTGGGAAGAGGCAGGTGCTGAATTTTATCAGGAAAGTTACCCTGCAGCAATTGAAGCAGATTTACAGCAGGCATTACAAAGAGATCCTTCCCATATAGCTACTTTACTTCCAAGTAAAAAGTCTCGTGTTGGTAAGTCTAAAAATAATACAAATTATATATGAAAAAAGATGTTATATATTTCATACTTTGATAATAGCAACTGCCAAACGAATACGTAATGATACAAAGACAACATTGAGAAGGCGCACTAGTACAAGATCTCGTGGTACAACCACATCAAGACGTATGTCAACAAATATTCATGATGCAGCAGTGTCTATGTTGCCAGACTTATCTGAAAATTTATCCAATGAAGAACGTACTTGGGAAGAAATAATGCAAATCAAAGCTATGCCTGTGTGCATGGCACAAAAAATACAATTAAAAAATCAGTTACAAGTATGTTGATGTTATCCTTAAATTATATGAACAAGAATAGAATTACAATATATATAACACACATGTATATTTCAGAGTGCTACAAAATTGAGATTGCAAGGTTTTGAGCAATTAAAATGGCAACGAAGAAAAGCTTGGCAGCAGTTTCGTATCAGAATGAAGGAAACATATTCAAAGATGGAGTTATGGAATGATAGTCTTAAAACAATTGGAGGAAATTTTGGAATGGGAATAGTAGCATACTTTTTATTTATCAAATGGTTGATGTATCTTAATGTTCTTTTATTTTCAATTATGTTCTTATTTATTGTGTTACCTGCAATACTATTACATATGCCAGATGAAGAACCATGCATAAATTCTAATAACAGTCATAGCATATCTTGCTGTTCAGAGTTATATTGGAATATAACTCAAGAAAGTAGTAGCATAGCAGCTTTTGTTGAGGGCACTGGTATTTTAGAATACAGTTTATTATTTTATGGTGCATATAGTCATTTGACTTATGATACTTCTGGGATGTTTTATAATTTACCACTATCTTATATTAGTGCCACTATTGGTGTATTTATTATTAGTTTGATAGCAATTGTTAAGTCAGCAGCCAGAAGCTTCAAACAGAGGGTAGTAGAAAATGAGGGTCAATTTTATCAATATTGTAATTTAGTTTTCGGTGGTTGGGATTATAGTATACATAATGAAAAATCAGCAGTTGTAAAGCATAAAGCATTACACAATGAAATGAAAGCATTTTTGGAAGCAGAAAGATTAGAGGAAGAAAAACAAAATCGAACAAGAGAAGAAAAAACAAAATTATTTCTTATGCGTTTGTTTATTAATTTAATTGTTTTAACAATATTAAGTGGTTGTGGTACATTTATTTATTATATATTTCAATTTTCTTTTAATCAAGTTACACCACAAATGGATCAAAGTTATAACTCACAATATTTTTCGTTAAATAAAATCACTCACTTATTCTTTGAGTTTCTACCATATATATCTATTGTTGCCTTAAATTTTGCAGTACCATTTCTATTTCGTTATCTAGTCACTCTAGAAAATTACAGTCCTTCATTTGTCATACGTATAACTCTTTTAAGAACTGTGTTTCTACGACTTTCTTCTCTTGTTGTCTTACTCACATCATTCTACAGACTAATTGCACATGAAGTAACAGATAATGAATGTACTAATAGTGCTAGTAGACGACCGTTATGTTGGGAAACATTTGTAGGGCAACAGTTCTTTAAACTCTACATTACTGACCTTTTTCTTCAATTTTTCATGACATTTTTTGTTAATTTTCCTAGGTCATTAATAGCAAAACATACAGAAAACAAAGTACTACGTTTCTTTGGAGAACAAGAATTTGATTTACCTAAGCAGGTGTTAGATGTTGTTTATCTACAAACCATCTGCTGGCTTGGCTTTTTTTTTGCACCTCTATTACCTTTAGTTGCAGTAATTGGTACTTTTCTATTGTTTTATATTAAAAAATTTGCTTGCTTAGTAAACAGTACTCCATCAAGTAGAGTTTACAGAGCAAGTAAATCAAATTCAATTTTTATGTTGATTTTATTACTTTCTTTTCTTTTATCTACAATCCCAATTGGTTATTCTATTGCTGAAATAACGCCATCAAAATCTTGTGGACCATTTAGAGGTTTTAAATCTGTGTGGTCATTATTAATTGTGATATTTGCACAATTTCCTGATTGGCTTCAGTCTATTTTATACTTTCTTGGTACTGCTGGATTTGGTGTGCCAGCATTTCTTATTCTCACATTGCTTTTATATTATTATTATGCAGTGTCAGTGGCAAACAAACACATGGTTACAGTTTTAAAGAATCAGTTAGTATTAGAAGGACATGACAAACAATTCTTACTTAACAGATTGAGTGCATTTATTAAACAGCAACAAGATCAGAACAAATATCATCAAGAGCAGACAAACGAGTTGGGCACATTTTCATAATCAGTATTATGAAGGTTAAAATAATTTTTACATGATAGTTTTTAAAATACATAAATTCAGTAAATATTTAATACAGTTAAAGTATATACAGACTGTCCAAATCTGACTAACTTATAATTACTTTTTATGTGATAGTAAGACTGTTTAACTTACTTGTTTATATATTAAATTAGTGGTATTTGAAATACCATAGACAATTTATGGTGTGTAATTAAAAATATCTAAGAAACTAACACAATTGTTATGAAATGATTTTTTCTGAATTTGTTAAATTATTGAATTTAAATGATTAAACAGTTTTACATACATTAAAACATAAATTTAAAAATCAGGGTACAAAGTAAAAACTGTGCAATAGTGAAAAAGTCACAAATTGTTTACTATGTATTTCTAGTATTAGCAACTGTAGGAGAGTTAAAAGGCATACAGAGTAGTAATAGTAGGTTTATGAAAGTCTCTTTTTGTTTTTGTTTTTTTAATAAAATACTAGGCAGAATAATGTGATTGTTTTTTGTAGTAGCTTAGGACATTGGGGATTCACTTTTTAATTTTTTAAATAAACATTGGGGTGCTTTTGCTAAAACAAAGTAAAGTGATATATGATGGACCTATTTTTAGATTAGCTGAGTATTAGAAATATAATGCAGTTGTAAATAGGTTTTGTAGGCTGATCAGGAGGTCTTTAAGAATAAGAACACATTTTATAGTAGAGTGTTTATTACTTGTGTACCAGAGTACTTACTAACCAAATGCAATTTACTTTATACTGAAAATTTGGTTTCATAAGTTTAATTTTTTTATGATATTTATTTATA
>NW_017100842.1:352945-353443 GCF_001263275.1 Habropoda laboriosa
ATAGAAATTTTTAAATATTTTTAATTTTTAAGTATATGGATCATTCTATAGCTTAAAAACAGAAATTTCTTTTATCTTTAACACTGCCATTGTACATGAAAATAGAATTACTTCAATTTTTCTATCTATATACATATATGCATGTATAAAAAATTCCAGTAGGAACTATGCATGTATTTCTTGCAAATATTCATTATAAAACTGCCAATATACGTTAAATACATTCCAGAAAGCATTTTATATGAATTTTATACAAATTTGACCATAAACCAACACAATATCACATTGAACACAACTTCTACTAAGGATTATATTTCACTAACTATTAATTTATAAGTAATAGTCTATTTCACTGATGTCATTATAAGCAGTATTAAAAGTACCATATATTACACTCAGTAGTACTATGCATAATAAAAGTCTTTCGTGGTAAAAAAAAGGTAGTAAATGCTTTCATCTTCATTGCAACTTTTATATATTTATAAAAATAAGAAAATG
>NW_017100842.1:353728-373100 GCF_001263275.1 Habropoda laboriosa
TCTATAAAATTTTAAGTACTTTTATTTATTGTTTAATAACTTACTGCTTCTGCAATATCAATCCAATCTATTGTAGCTGCCACAACATCATTTTTAGACGGTAATTTATCATAATTCCAATAGGTAAAATATGAAAAAGTTCCTGTAGAATATAAGTTGCGTTCTACGTTTTCTACATCTGCCTTTTTGCGTTCAAGAAACGTAATTCCCTTGTATTTAGAAGGTATTGTCACTCTTTTTCCATCAAGCGGATATCCACGAAAAGATGATTTAAAATCTACACATAAGTAAAAATATTTATTTTATCCTTAAATATGTTATTTCAAATAATTCAGTTAATTGTACTGACAAGAAAGCAACTGTACACAAATATGCATTAATGATAAATTTAAATGTAACAAACATACGTTCATCATCTACTTTACGAATGTATGGTGTAAAATAAGAGGAAACTTTTGCAGATTCATCACCGCAAATTTTACATGGCATTAAATGTAACACACTTTCTTTTTCTTTAGATAAGTTCTGTTTCATATGTAAACGAATAGCCATGTTTTAACGGAAGTACTGTGTGCCTTTTGGGCGGAAACAAGTTCAATTTTTACAAATATTTTTCTTACTAATTATGACATAAATGTAATTTAATATTTTTTAGAACATATCTTTTATCTACTTGTAAATAACCTACAATTATAGGATTATAGAAAATGTTGTGATCTTTTATGAAACTTTTATGGTACTTGTATTATTCGTTTATCAAAATACATAACATCCAAGTGGGTTAAGATAAAAATAATTCGAATTTTCGGAACTTATGTTATTACACCAAATTAATAAAACATTTAGAACGAAAGTATATGTATCTCTGTAGTTGTTCACAGGCATACGATCAACCATGCTCAGTGGGGATGATCCCCACCTTCGCCTAAACGAAGGGAGTAGGGAGGAAAATTTACCACCGTCCTGGGACGCGCACTCGTAGCGTCAGTCGCAGTCGACTGTTCGAATTGATTCGATCTCACGCTTTTTGATTTACATCTTGCGAAAACTTCGTGCGAGTGACGCGATTTTCCCGTGCAAAAATAGCGTGTTCGCGTAACTTGGGCTAGGGTATACCATCCAACTGATAATATCGTGTAATTCGTTTGTTCGGAAAGCGTGATCTTTTATTTGATCGAAAATGACCACGCCGGTGAAGAAGGTGCCCATTCATCTGCAGGTCAGTTGGTTGCCGATTTATTCTCTTTCTGTTTTTTTGCGCTATTCCATTATTTCTGTTCACCTTTATGAACGTTCGTTGCTTTACGTTTAAATATCACTACGTAAATAAACTGCGTCAAACATTTCCTAAACGTAAATGTAGGTGGAGCAAAGCCCGGCTTATCAACTGCTATGCCGTAAATTGTATTTGCATCACGTGTGATGCTGGGAAACTAAAAGGATTTTGAAATATATACATTTTCGTTCAATCAGTTTTTTTTTTTTTGACACGAACTATAATACATACGATTCGCAATTCTCAAAATAAATTTTTCTCAGTCAAATATGTATAAGATATAACGAGCTGAATAAATGTTGCGTAAATAAAGATAGCATTCGAGGATATACGAAAATATATCAATTTCGATGTAACATTTTAACGATATATAACATACATAAAAGAAAAAAAAAAAAGAATCGATCTGATAACTACGGTATTGAAAGTAGAACTAGTCGTTCAGTAATCGGACGATAATTAATATCACGACAGAGCAAATAAACTTCTATACAGTAAGAGGGCAATCAGTACGGATAAATGCTCACGATGATAGAGGCTCGTGAACCGTGTGCAAATGTAAATCGATACAAGTATCTTTGAAACGCGATTAGTGCGGTAATAAAACCGGCACATCCTTAAATTCGATATCGTCTGTCGTTGATTCTTCGAGTAGAAATAGCCCACGTCTGAAACGCTTTATCGACCTGTTTTCGTCTATAATAATTAATAGAATATTCATACACCGTTCTAGCTAACTTTTCGATCAAATGCCACTCCCTACGTTCGAAGTGTCACTTTGAAAAAAAAGCACCGGTCGTCTTTTTTCGTAACGTTAACTTAAAGCATGCTGCATATATAAGGTCACTGAACTTGCGATCGATAAGTGAAGGCGGGTTTGATAAACTAGTTGCAATTAATAAAGATACCGCGAGAAAAATGTATTAACCGTTCAACGTTTATTCGATTTGAAATAGTAAGGTACAATTTTTTGGAAAATCGGCGTCGTTCGTTTATCCTGAAGTTTATTCGTTTGAATTTCTTTTTTCGTACCAGAAAATCATTTCTCTGTTGGCTTGTTTTAACCGCACGCAGGTTATAAGGGTCGTTAAACGATCCTAGCCTCGAGGCAGAAGTGTTTAGAAGGAAGGATATGGTAGAAAGTAAATACCTATACAGTATATGGGTGTTCCTGCGTCACTATTAAAACCGAAAGTTTCGTCGCATCATGGCGGTGATCGCAAGGTTGCTGTCTTATTGATCCGAGCATGTTGGCGCCCGGCACCGGTCTATCTCGCGGAAAGGAGCCAAGTTGCATGTCCACACGAAAATTAATGCATTATACGTACGGTTAGAGATTTATGCACAATAGGTCGCGCATCTATTCAACCGGGACACAATAAAACCAGATCTATACCCGTTTTCGTGATATACGTTCTCCTCCTATGGGAGAATCATAGACAATATATATACCCTGGCAGACAAAATCGAATCGAGCGACGACGACGACGTCTGCATTTTATTCTCCACCCACAACGTGGAGTCGCATCTCTGATGCACTCATATTTCGAAAGATTAAAATATACGAATACTCAGCTCGATTTAATCGTGACTTTGTTAAATGTATTATTCATACATAATCGTGAAAGTATCTCTCTTTAATTACGTTTTTTAGACTTCTTATTTCAACGATCGTGTACGTTAATTAGGTTCAGTCGGGATTTAGTTAATATGTAAAGTCGATTTTCTCGGAAACAATGTCTCTTGTGAAAGAGAAACTTTATTTTACACTTTCGATTCATTTTTTTTTTTTTTTTTTTTTGCAAAGAGTCACCTATTTTACAGTTGTAGCGTCAGTTGTATGTAGAACACCCTGTATATTAAAATCCTTCGAATATTAAGATAACAGAATGGAACCTCGAATAAAAAATTCTCAATCAGAACACCGTAAGGTTAACAAGTTGGTACCATCAGTTTCACATAGAACACCCTGTACATTAAAATCCTTCGAACGTTCAAATAATAGAGTGGAATCTCGACTAAAAAATTCCCAATCAGATCACCGTAAGATTAACAAGTTGGTACCACCAATTCCATACAGACCAGCCTGTACATTAAAATCCTTCGAACGTTAAAACGAAAAAAGTGTGAAGTCTCGAATATAAACGATCCGAACACCCGCAAGCTTAATAGAAGTACAGTTAAACAAGTTCCTCCCGGTATCTCTATCATCTCCCAAAACAATTTCCCCAATTACGTGAACCATGGATGTTACATAACACATGAGAATTTCCCAACTGTGAACGATCGAGTTATCCAAGTAGATGATCCCCTCTAATTATACCGAGTACGCGTGTTCCGATTCAGTAAAAGTTTACCCGAACTATTTCGAGCGGCCGTTCACGGACCAGCCAACCAGCCGCCGCGGAGGCGGCGGCGGCGGCGGCTGCGGAGGAACTCCGCAAAAGTCGATAACGGGAAATGGCTTTGGTTAATACGCAGGGCGGTTTCGGCGACGTTAATTCGTCGTCCTCGTCCACGTTGGGAAAATCGTACGCCACTGGGGCGTGTGCTCCACGGCTAGGAGTCACCACCAACGGGAGAGAAGAGAATACATACCGCGGGCAACGCCAAGCGAATCAATAGTTCGTCGACACTACACGTCCGCGACCCGAAGTCGGAAAAACCACCACGGGGCACGATTTTACGAGCCTGTGTCCCACTATGTGCTCGCGTCTCTTGTCGTCTAGACAGGCAAGACAGAGAACGTGTATATATCGCGAAGATCCTAACGTTTCCTCTCCCTCCCCGCCCCTCCCCTCACGAATGTCGTTTTCTCGCGTTGCTCACGGTATATACGCAAAGAGAAGACGGTTTCCGCGAGCAAAAATAAACCGGTGGATGGTGACTGACATTTTTACCCACGCGTTTTATCTCGATTACACCGGGACAGGAGGGGGGAATAGAAAAGTTGTAGAGTAGGGTACAATATAAATGTGAAGAATCGGAGTAGATTTCGTTGGCATTCGTAAGTTCCCCCCTCCTTCGTTTATACAGGGTCAGGTTGGTGTTTAATTGATATCGTTTCGTTACGGAGGTGAAATAGACGTGAAATTGGTTGGTACGGACCCTGTGTTGGAGGAATATTCGAGAATATCCGTGAAACGGTATTTCGTCGAACGGGGAAGTTTGTATTACTGCAGAAGGAGGAGGAACTTTTGAACAACTGTTACAACTCAAAAGTCTTCGCTAAGTCGAGGGAATAATAACTGACAACGATGACAAGTCGTTTATTTCTCAATCAGTAACTGCTATGAAACCGAGAAACATCCTACAACTTCGTTACAATAGCGAACGATTCTTTCGGGGAATCCCCTCGGACCAGCGCGAAATATTCGCAGGGGAAATAAACTGGCCACGAACGTCGTTGCAACTTCGCAGTTAGCGGAATTAGCCGCGGCTGCGTATATCCTATCGACACGAATATTTCGCGTTACCCCGGGAATCCCCTTGATCCTTAACCCTAGTACGGTCTTCGGGTCATTTTTGACCCATCGCCTTCTAATTTCCTTTTCACAACTTTTTCTGTCGTCAAGTTTGTATTCTCTTAACGTCGCGTTAAAAGTTCATTGTCTGTATTCGTATAGGCGTGCTGGTAACAAAAATTATCGCTCGCAAGGTGTTCGGATTAAAAAAAGAAACACTTCGACAAATCGTCAATGAGCACGTTTTATCCAAATCTAACGAACCTTTTGCTCAAACACCACTCTGTATATACGTTTCACGCGAAGAAAGAACGAAGAAAAAGACATTTTACGCATTAGCATACACCTGTCCTATAATTCGGCTTCTACCAGCGGCAAGTGTTTCTACACTTGTGTGCGCTCGTTGTCGTTTGTTTGCCTCGCCGAGAACTTGACGGTGAATTTAGTCGGGATGGAAGTCGGTCAGTCGAAATGCAGATTACCAGCATTATTCTCCCGTGGCATAAATAGACACTGGGAAGCCAGGTGTGAGCCGGCGCTGTCGTTTCCGTGGCAGTTTATCGCGAATGGAAATTGGAGCACGCTGCCATTTCGTTATTGACCTTTTTTTCTCTCTCTCCTCCTCCGCTCTCTTTCTTTCATCGTGCGTTCCTTTGTCTCGTTTCTTTTTTTTTTTTTTTAAATTCAATTACACACAGCCGGAATGACGATTGAAAGACGGATTGCACTTGAGCATATTCCTTTGTCCACGCGTGTTGCTTACGCGGGGGTGTGATTCCCCGGTGTTGTTCGCGTGACGAAACAGCGTCGTGAAGGGTAAATCCTTACGTTTCGCCGTTGTTACACGTTACACAATGTTGAACTACGCGAAAGCTACGATACCAATTTCTCTCTAATCCAATATTTATCGACCGTTGTAATACCATTCACTGGTGCGCGATATACGGAGGGGGAGTACTAGCTCCGATTACTTTCTTCGATTCTACGCATCGTGAAGTCTAGATTCCGAGTAACACAATCCTCGAGTTTTACATCTCGAACTCGTTCTATCTCCGCCAGCGAGGTTACACGTTTGCCGCAGAGTTGTGCACGACTTGTCCCGTGTTAGTTTAACACGAATTCCGATTGCTCACGCTTCGGATATCGTCGCTCTATGAAAGCGTTAAGAAAATGTGCGCTGTGCAAATTATGTAACGTTGTGCAATTGCCTCGGAGGCTCCTTAGGTTGCATCCGCGCGTATTAAATGACCGAACGTGTCCACCTTTTGGAGTTCGTTCGAACGGTGAAAAAAGAAGGAGGGAAAAAAAGGAATGTATATTTTAATACAGGCGAATGTTGCGTTTGCGGTAATTAAAAAAAATTTAATCACAGCGTGCGATACTTAGGTGATCTCTATAAATTTGCACACGGTGCATTTCACTCCGAGGAGTCAAACCGGCGCTTAGAAATCAACTCTGTTAGTTTCGCTCCTTAAAGACGAAGGAAAATCCTTTTCCCATCGTGAAAGCGGTCAATTATCATTTTTCTTGACGTTCGCGCGCCGAATGGTCTGTGTACCGTAATTTAAGAAGAAATCGCCTTTTAATTAGACCAGAGACAGACTGGAACGGTGGATTCTCGAGAGACGACGTTTCGTCGGTGCACGCAACTCTTGCTTTGCCCATCATTTATATCGTACATTGTTACGATGTATCGCGTGTACATATATATATATATATATGTATATTTGAGAAAACGTGAACATGGGGCTGAGTGGCTCTGGTCAAGGAATCACGATTCCATGGAGTTTCGCGTGATAAGAATAGAGGCGAAGCGTAGTCAATCGAAACTAGAGAGTCCAGTTACCAGACTTCATCCGGTGTGATAAGATCATCCATTTAGACGGCGTTCTCTCCCGTGCAGACGAATTCACGGCATGCAGGCTACGGGAAAATGCCGGAGATATTGATTTTACTGTAACCAGGAGCGTATACATCCGTGCGGGGGTGGAAGATCTTACGTCGCCTTGTGCCATTGTCCTTCTCTCCGCTTTTATCAGATGCTCCCGAAAAAAATGTTCGATTACAAGCTTATCGTGCGACGAAGATCGTGTTCCATTGTACGACCTATATGCGGCACTTGACACGTAAAACAGTTTTATTTGTGTTTCGTTGGAACGAAAACGGGGCCAAAATTGTTTAAATACGATCTTCACATATGTATGTATCTACTTGGTGGAAATACAGAGAGTGGGCTATGTGAACAGGACATCTAATCTAATCTCCGTAGTCGATCGAGTACCAGTAATTGAAATAATTTCAAAGGGTGACTTTTTAATCGAAGAAATGGCAAAAAATGAAAGTTTCAAAGTTGATTGAAAATTTTCGAGTCTAAGGTGATTTTAAAGTTGTGTTATTGTGCATGTTTAAATACTCATCAGTGTCTGCTATAACGTACAGTAGAAAGAAATATGTCCCTGAAGAAAAAAAAGGAAAAATGGAGTTTGTAAAAAAAATTTTCTCTTTTACACAAATCATATTTGATAATTTGTCCTAATGTATACAAAGGGTGAGAGACATAAAGCGTGACAATTGAATATTTTGAAAAACATTGGTGAAATTAAAAAAAAGTGTTTTAACTTTATGGTATAAATAAGTAAAACATGTAGAATAAAATTTCATTTTTCCTTAGTTTTCAAGAAAATCTCAGCTTTGTGGCTCAGTTTTAGCCTTAATTTTTCAGAGAACTCAGGTTCGAAAAAAAAAAAAAAAAAAAAAAAAAAAACGAGCAAAAAAGGAATGACATTCGTAAAAAAATTTGTCTTCCGCCTTGTTCACCCTTTGAAACCACTGAAAAATACGTATAAAAACTTTCTCACACCACGACAGCTAGAGAATGATAATTGGTTGGCCCGTTTCACGTGGCCCACCCAGTTACAAAGATTCGACATTACTTTCCGTACATGCGCTATCGTAAATTCTCGAAAAATCGGGAGTGTGGGATCGACGTTGTTCCGAAGTGGACGTGCGGAGATTTCTTAAAAATCACGCGTACGGTACCGCGGGTAACGTATTTTAAGCCGCTGTCTGCTGAAAATATCCAAGCAGAGATCCTCTAACACACATGAAACGCATATGTTTCACGCCCGTGCCTAATAAACTATACCGCAGAAGATGACAAGGTCTCTCTCTCTCTCTCTCTCTCTCTCTCTCTCTCTCTCTCTCTGCCCACGTGAATTGCATCAACGAGTTCACGATATTCGTATTGGATTATGGACACAAGGAAGGTTCGTTTTTCTACTTGATGGTAAGAGCACCGTCTACGGACTGAGAATTGCTCCTACGCAACGCCCTAATATTGTCTACGACCCCGCTTGGGACCGAAGGGCCTTTTGTCACGTATCATAAACATTTAGATCTTTACTAAACAGAGGTGGTAAGGCTAAACGGATTTCTCCGAACGTATACAAAAGTAATATATACTTCCTAGTAAGGCGTTAGATTAATTTTTGTTATATCTAACTGACTGATAAATCTAACAATTCGTTCCATTTCTTTCACTTCACAATCGAACCTCATTCTTCACTTACATACTCAGGTCGCTTTACTGTCTCCTCCTGTACACCCTAATAGGCGTAAACAAACCGTATTCTTTTAACTTCTATTTATCCCGCAACATCCGGCAAACACCATCCCTCCATCCCTTTTTCCAACCCTCCGAAATCCGATTTAACGAACGTACACCTCGCGGCGAACACTTAGGGAGGAGAGACAGAGAAGAGGGGTCGGTGTAGATTGGGATCGATTTCACGAAAGCCACCACAGTTCACGGTGGTTTAGATTCGCGGGGGAGAGAAGTACGGAGCAATTTTACGGGGCGGAGACTTTGGCTGGCGTGAAGGGTTTGTTGCAGCACGCGTTGCATTAGAGTGTGGCGAGAGAGAAGGGTGCGCACCCACCCTAGATCGGTTATAAAACGCGGGGGTGGTTGGCGGTGACAACGATGGATTGTCCTTTTTGTTCCTTTCTAACTCCCTCCTGTTTTGTTCAC
The DNA here is from genome assembly GCF_001263275.1 of Habropoda laboriosa. NCBI lineage: Eukaryota > Metazoa > Arthropoda > Insecta > Hymenoptera > Apidae > Habropoda > Habropoda laboriosa. The sequence continues at coordinate 362,499 of NW_017100842.1, forward strand.
CCCCGATCTTTCTCCCCCTTGTGCCCGCCTTTTATCTTTTGCCCGTAGGGTGGAGGAGAGACCCTAAGGGGGGTGATAGTCGAAAGTCCTTTCATGCAACCTGCGTGCACTCCTTTCTACACCGCTCCTTTCAATTTCCTCCACGCTGAGATAATATTTATGCGTTACGACCGCGCGCTCTCCTTTATGACCCATCGAGTGTCGTCGGATTAGGAACGGTGTTCTTAATCACGGTGATTCTCCCTTCCCCCCTCCTTGTTGCGTTTGATCGTTCCGTTGATTCCTCGGACGCTATTGTCTCTGAAGCTTTACGTGTGAAAGAAAGAACAACGACGGAGAACACTGTTGAATTTTTGTGAAAATAGAATTGTACTTGTGTCAATTGGATAGAGGGATGGCGTGTGATCGTTGCACGCACGGCCGGGTCAAATATGACCCGATGAAAGTGAAAGCACATTTTCTTAAATTTTGCCAAGTATCATAGAGCGTTCATTTAAGTCTGCAAAGCTGTAGCGATTTATATTTCGCTCTTCGAGGCGTTTTTCTTCGCTGGCGCTCTAAATTCGCGGAACAATGACGAACGTAGTTGGAAAAGAAAGACACTGAATCCCACAGGATCTGCGACAGCGAGAAAAGTTCGTACTTCGCGGTGTGAACGAACAGGCAAATTTCACCGAATACTTCCGTTGCCCCTGCGAATACTTCGCGAAAGAAATCCGCGAGAGAATCGTTGACACTCGCTAAGTTGGGAGGAGGGAAGGCGTTGAAAATCGCGACGAAGTAAAGAGAGAGAAAAAGAAAGCGAATTTCTTTGTTCCCACCGGAAATTGTGCGTAAACGTTGAACTTGATTTTTCATACAACGATTGTATGGTAATAGGTTCGATGTGGATCGGTGGAAAACCGTGTGTTTTTCCGTGTCGAGAACGTTTTGCGGTGGAGAAACGTTGTACTCCTTCGTATGGAAAGATGTATCGCGGAATAGGGGGGTCGTAACGCTTATCAGTCGCGGCACATCGCGTATACTGCTCTAAATCCAGCATTGGCGGAAGTGCGTGAAGCGTAGCTTCTATTATATACTGATTGGTATACCATAGCGTGGAGGCAATATACGCACGTTAATCGTCTGCACCGGATGTCGGATCCGACGCACGTTGCAAACGAATATCAAGGACAGTATGCGCGGGGGGTTTGGCCAAGCTCTTCAATGGCCAGCAATTTCGTACGGGACGAAGATATATTTTTTTTAAGCCGTCGCTTCAAGACTTCGTACTTTCGTACAAGTTTATAACAACGTTGCCTGCCACACGCCGGATTTACACGTTGCTCCTCAGGGTGCCACAAGAAAATTTTCATTATTTTAACCCTTTCGACTCCTTTGTCGAGTGTGACTCGACGTCAGTTTTATTCACAGGTACGAATGAAGTAATTTTTAAATTGCCAGTTTAAATATGTATTACATTTCGCGACATTTTTTTTACCTGGATGAGCAATAGGTACACACATGTATGACCCTTAATGCCATTTTCAATGTAATTAATAAAACAAATTGTTTAAATTGGTTCCTATCGACCAAGTGTCTTTTGAAGCGCATTTCAAATAAAATTGTTAAAGTAATAGGGAGAAAATTTTTAAAAAAATTTGGAGTTCAAAGGGTTAAGCATGATATTATATTATGCTTATCGTGCTGTATTATTATTTGTTTTTTTTTTTTTTAAATTCAAAATAATGTCTAGTTAACTACGACGTTGAAAATGTTTAGTCGATTCAATATTCATTTTATTTGAATTATTCTAAACATTTGGGGCCCCCATCGAGGAAACAATCTCCGGTCACAGGTGAACAACGTGGCGGTAAACGTGTTAACCCTTTCGCTGCGGCAGAAATTTTCATTCGCAACCACCACTGAAAACTTTCTTATTTCACCCGTGTATCGTTTTAAATGTTCGATTTATTAAATTAAGGTAGAATTGCGTAAAGGATAAAATATTAATCCTTCGACGTTATGATTTCTTCTCCTGACTGTGCATCTAAGCGTCCAGCTGTACACCGTTTTAGTACTATCTTTAACACGTTCGTCGCCACGTCACCCATATCTGGGTGACGTTCTTCTTCGTCAAGCTAAATAGGATTTCACAAGTAATTTATAAAAATCCATATAACACAAGAATTTAATGGAATATCACACTATATTATACTATACATTAATTTATATTTAAAATAAAATACAACATTATACTACGTAGCATGGTATTCGTTAAAACAGTTGGAACACATTTCTGGTGATTTTGGACAATTGGGACAATATGTTGTCGTCTTTTTTACATTTTTTCTCGCTTCCTAAGCTAATGTATTATGGATCGATTAAATTTGCCAATCTTCAGTTTTACAAATGAAATCGAAGATTGGAATTAAAATTAATGTTTCTTACCGATGTGACTGTTTTTATCAGATCTTCGCGAAAATCTGCGGCACGTGTCTGACTCCGTTATTACACGGCGGAGGGGTTACTTTTAGGTTAGGAATGATCAGCAGTGAAGTAATTTTTCAAAGCGCGCCTACAGGCGTCGATAGCAGTGAGAGGGTTGAATATTTATAAATAGAATGCTGTTTAAATAGGATTTATACATTAGAACTTTTTTTTATCTAGGTTAATAGACGAGTGACCTATAAATGTTGAATCTCAACTAGAAAATTGACGCTTGATGTAACCCCTATCCCCCAACTATGTACCGACTGACGATCATTTTACCTTACCAATGGGGTATTAACAATGAAAACACAGAAATGACGACAAAGATAGTAGGGAAAAGAACGACGCGTGTAATACAATATACGATAACAAATTCATGTAAAAGATATCGATGAATGTTTATACTTTAACACGGATAATAATCAGGTAGAGCGGTAGATTACCATGATACACGCATAATAATATACACGGCTTCGCTAAGGTCTCTTTAAAGGTTACCATTCAATAGCATTCAGCATTGCGGTACAATTTCGATAAAAATTCGTAAAACGATACCTCACCGTTCTGTTTCTAGAGCGCGCAAAACAGGCTGCTGATTAGGGACGGCAATGTGATTAACGAGGATCACATAGCCAACTGCGACGTGTACATCGAGGACGGTATCATCAAGTAAGAGATCTCTACATTTTATATATGTATATGTATATATCTTTACCTCTGTTAATTATTACGTATGTGTGTTACGTGAATCGTGAACGAAAAAACGTCTCGTATAAACTCTAGAACTCCGTTTCCAATGTTCGTTTTATGTACAATTGTCCACTCCCTGTTCTGACATTTATATCCATCAATCGTGATCGTATTGTTACGTAAATCGTGCAAAAGAAGACGGTCCAGGAACACGTTCGATCATAAGCAAATCATAACACTTTCGGATTTACACCTACGAACGAACGAACGTTCGGACGTTTCATTCAACATTCCGCTCGCGTGTTTGCTCGCCACTTTACGCAACCGAAACGCGATACACACACCAGAAGTTTTATCAATGAGCAACCAGAAGGAGATAACACACCGATGGTCGGCGTAATTTGTCAAATAAGCGTGACATGCTCCGCCTAATGGGTAGTTTAAAGGCCGTAATATCGGCTGTCTGTTTAGTGGCGCGTAATTATGCACCGTGGAAAAAGGATCAAGGTGGTCGTCACGACCTCCCTCATCGATTTTTCTCTTCTCTCATTCTCTTCCGTTTTTTTTTCTTTTTTCTCCAAGTAAACATCGGTATCGCGAAGTTTTGATACCGTCTTGTTATCTATCTTTTCTTTTAACATTGAACGAAATCTCGATAATTTATATTTTTCATCGGGTCATTTTGAAATTTCCCGCGGTTTTCAACCGTTCACCAGTTTCTAACAGAACCGAACACCAATTTGAAATTTTTACGTACGGGGAATTGATTTTTGTGATACGTTGGCAAAAGTGTATCGAACGTTGCAGAAATTATTCGAAATGAAAATGATCAATTTCAGTGGAATTATGTTTTTTTCAAAATGAACGGCTTGAAACCGCGGGAAATTTCGAAATGAGCTAATAACTTGTAACGATTCCAAACTTTTAACCTAGAATGTACGATACTTCACTGAATCATTTCCCTCCCCAAAAGATAATTAAAGAATAACAAACCTCAAACCCTACACAAAAACGATTTAAGAAACAGGAAGTTATTGAAAACGCCTTTCAAAATTTTCTTTCTCTTGGAAATTCCAATTTTTATATACACGGAATTAATGCTCTTATGCCGCGTTGACAAAAGTGCACCTAACATAATGAAAACGATTTGAATATAAAATTCTTCAATTACGACGAAGTTATATTTTTTTTTCAACTCGAAACCGCGGAAACTTTGAAAATTACCCGATAAGTGTAAAGTTTAAATATTGAGAAATTGATACGATATCTCGTGATCATGACAATATCTATATGTGTAGCCTCTGATACACACACGATTTCCACCTTGAATCCCTTCATTTATCTGTAATAGATTAATTGATCACATTTAATCAAACACTTCGATTACAGCAGGAACGTTCTATTTCCAGGGAAATGGGCAGGAATCTGATAATACCTGGTGGCACGAGGATCATCCAAGCGAGGAACAAGTACGTGCTTCCTGGTGGCATAGATCCGCACACCCATTTCGAATTGGAGATGATGGGCGCCAAGTCTGTGGACGATTTTTATCAAGGAACCAAAGCAGCTATTGCTGGTGGTACGACGATGATTATGGACTTCGTCATTCCCAGGAAAGACGAGTCTTTAATTGAAGCATACGAGAGGTACAGGGAGACTGCTGACCAGAAAGTCTGCTGCGATTATGCTCTCCACGTCGCTATTACGTCCTGGAGTCCAAAAGTGAGCAGACCCGTAACAGACGAGAACAATTCGATATATTTAGCGAATTGTCCATGAAATTCGGAAGGAAGGATTTCTCGACGTGTTCGGTTTTATCGCAATTTACAAAGAACGACGAAATTAACAGAGATACAACTAGCTAGGCGTTGCAAATGACTAACGTCAAACACAGCAAGTATGATACAGTTCACACGCGTTCTCCATTCTATTTAGTCAGCCAGAATGAGATAATTACCGTAACACGAGTCCTTCCTGGAAAAGAAAGCACGTCAGGGCATGACCTCTTTCTTGCGTGTCTCGTCTCTCTCGTTCGCAAGCGCGTTATTTCACAAAATTAGACGTTATAGAGAGTCATACGGTGATACACAGACACACCAAGTGGAAGCAATTTCACGACAACCTAATGTGTATACAAATGTCGAATAGAATTTTACGTAATTCCATTGTAAGGATCGTCGGAAATTGTTAGGTAGAGTGAGGTTGACGCGTTACGCTGTTACGCCCTGCGAATCGTTTCTTTTGTCGTGGCGCGTTTACTGTGTCAATTAAATGATTGCAATTGTCGGACGGGGGTGAATTAACAGGAAAATTACACACACGGATCGATTATCCGTCACGTCATTTCGTATCGTTCTAATCAAACGTTAAATGTACGGGATAAATCGGTACGAATGTAACCAAGTGTGAAGCTAAATGGCCTAGATCTCTCGACTAGTTCTGTTGCGGTGGTGGTGTATCTAGCTTGGACGTTTCTAAATACGGCGAACGACCACACCGATCTCGTGGCAAATTGGCAAATCGTTCCGCGAATCTGTTAGGTAGCAGCTGTTTGCCCCTGGCGTCTGTTGTAACTGTAATCGTGACTGTGAATGGAATACCGACGTGCGATCATCGGTGAGGAAATGATCGCGAGGAGAGCCGCCGCCGCCGCGTACGGATGCATGCAAATCGGCGTGCTCCTTATTTGACGGCGCTTGTCGGACACTTATTCTTCTTCTTCGGTCTGTTCGACGCGAAATTCCGTTCCGTTCCGTATATTCACGGGTGTCCTATCTGTGTTTCAGGTTAAAGAGGATATGGCCACGCTGGTGAAGAAACACGGTGTGAATAGCTTTAAAGTGTTCATGGCCTACAAGGATACGTTTATGCTGAGGGATCCGGAATTGATCGAGGTGTTCAAGACCTGTAAGGAATTGGGCGCTATTGCTATGGTCCATGCGGAAAATGGCGATATTATTGCCGAGGTACGCGAGGAACGTTCTGATTTTACCGAGGATCGCGGTTACCGTTTATATCCTTGAAACGAAACGAGCGCGTTTCGTTCGAGACGTTTTACCGCGTTTCGCGTTCTTCCATCGTATAACATCATCTGGCAAAAATAGACACACGATGCAACAACGCGCGTTTCACCGTCACGAATCCTCTCAAGGATCCTCCAGAGCAGGATCGTCCGAAATTGTTTCAGAACACGAAACGATTGCTGGAGGCCGGAGTTACCGGGCCGGAAGGTCACGAAATGTCGCGGCCGGAAGAAGTGGAAGCGGAAGCTGTGTACAGGGCTTGTGTTCTCGCTAATCAGGTATTATAAAGTATGAAACGTAGAGAACGTTTTCTTTCTTTTCTAGAAGTTCATTTTATTAGTCGTTCACAAAGTACGCTTGTTTACTGTTTCTATACCAGCGCTACAGAGAGATCTATGTGTTTTATAATAACACTACTTTGCAGGTCTTAAACAACAATTGTCATACTCATATGTCGGGTCACACAATGCTGAATGAATTTTCGTTAGAGCGCGTCATAGTCAGTGTTAATGAGATAATGCAGAAAGTGGAACAAGTAAAGATCAGCTGAAAAATTTGGGAAAGGGTCTTTGGGGTAGTTAGGTGATGCAGGAGGAAAGAGATAACGAGAATAGGTAGAAAAGGAAAGAGTATGGCCGCGTTTCGTCCTGGGATCTCCTATAGTGGACCTTGTCATCAAGTAAGACTACTAGAAGACCCGTGCTTTAGACACGAAGGGACTGTTAGATTCAGGTCGGAAGTTGTATATATACAAACGGGAGACTTTAACGAGGACCAGCGAGAATTGGTTGTTAGTTCTGTCCCTCTGGTGGTCGAGCGTAGGAGGGAATCGCGACAGGTTAAAAGATACTTTGTTGTTCCATTTTCGTTTGTACGTTCATTATAATTTTCATTACACATGTATCTACTTACGACGATAGTTTCGTCGTTTTATGAGGCACTCAGATGACACGAATTACACCGAAGCACAAATCCATGAATATTCTGCATGCTTAGGTGAATTGTCCGCTGTATGTAGTGCATGTGATGAGCCGTAGCGCCGCAGAAGTAGTGGAAGCCGCACGTAAGCGTGGCCAATGCGTCTTCGGCGAGACCTTGGTAGCCGCAATTGGCACAGATGGCACCAACTACGCCCACAAATGCTGGAAACACGCTGCAGCGCATGTTTTGAGCCCACCCCTCAGGCCAGACCCAGATACACCGGCTGCGCTCATGAATATGTTGGAGAAGTGAGTCGGAGTCACCGTGAATCTCTTGTTTAGGGTGACTTTGACATCGAGAGCACATTAATTAGCAGCCCTGTTTTGCAAATTATCGTTTGGTTTGTGTTTCTTTTTTATTGCGTTGGTAAATTTGGATCAATTGTATAGTTTACACTGCTGCCGCAAAATTACACAAATGGTAGGAACCGAATGTAATAAAGGTTAGAACTCCAAACCACAATACTAACATCTGACATGTGGAACTTATTAGAAACTATCCCACAGTCATAAGAGCCGACACTCAAGGCGTCAAGGTCGTGTAAGACACAGTAAGAGACTGTTCTGTGTGTTGTAAAACTCAATGATTCCAGGATGTTAGTTTTTTGTGGGGATTTCGTCCCTAATGAATTTTGTAAAGTTGCGTAGTGTTTCAAAATTGGCGCCTTTTGTATACCAGGTTCCCCGCGAGTTCAAGTAGTTTCTATGAGGTTCTGTGAACTTGGCGCTTGGCGCTTCTATTTAGTTTTTTTTTTTTTTTCATTTTTTACTTGCAATTGTTCATGACACGTCTTGTAGACACAATTCCATTAATAGAAATCTACGTAGTACTCGGAAATGTTAGCAGTACATAGCGTAAATATCCCGTAACATAGATACAAACACTGAAGTGCAATTATAGTTTCTCAATGTTGCATGCACCGAAAATTATATTTAGAATGTTCCGTTGTAATACTCGTGCATGCATGCTGATCGTAATCGCAGTTTCGCTGGTATTACTTTTCCTTTGCCCTATTTCTTTTGAAATCACTGTTGTACAGCTGGCACGGTTCTCTTCTTCATTGTATAAACGTAGTCTATCTCAACTCGTAGATTGCCTTTGAATTACAGTTAGCCACGTTACTGTGAACACGGCCGAAAATAATTCTCAAATTTATACCCTTTCCTAACTTTTTAATTTCCTCTGTGAAAAAAGAAAGAAAAAAGAAAAGAGTAACGATAGTTCTGTTAATTTAAACGTTCCTTATTTATCTGTCAAGTATACCAAAATTTCTCTCCTTTTTTTCAGCTATGGTCACATTCTTTAACTTGCAAAGAATGGACGTCAGGGTGAATGAGTTTCCGTGAATTCTGTTTAGGTGAACTGTCCGCTGTACGTAACAGCAGTGACCGGCAAGTTAGCAGCTGATATTATCGGGACGAAAAAGTCTGAGGGTAACATTGTATTCGGGGAGACTGTCGTAAGTGCCGTGGCTATTGACGGTAGTATGCAATACGGGAAAGATATGGAAAATGGCAGACGTTTCGTTACTAGCCCGCCATTGAGACCCGATTCCAGCACACCTGAACATCTAATCAAGCACATGGTCAAGTACGTAATCCAGCTGCGAAGTCGTTTCTATTAAGGGTACCGTATATACATATAGTATATATCAATACAGATCGCGATAAACATGTCTGACAAGATTTGTGTCAAGCAACAAACATCAAAAATTTGTCGTCACCTATAGTTAACACGTTCGCTGCCACCGTCGACACATTGTCGACACAGAGTGACTTGTCCCGTGTGCCACCGTCGACACAGTGTCGACGCAGAATGACTTGTCCCCGTGTGCCACCGTCGACACAGTGTCGACGCAGAATGACTTGTCCCGTGTGCCATCGTCGACAGTGTGTCGACAGTGTATCGATCGATCACCGCTTCAACGTTAAAAGTTGATACCGTCCCTATGTGATCGACGATCTGTCACCACATAAATCCTCGTGAAAGTCACACGTTTGGGTAAAACGTTGTGAATTGGTGACACATGATACACGTGAAACAGTGAAATAGACATTGAGATTGTTTTTATCGATACAGATCTGAATGTGTACGGAGCCCTTTAAATAAGATGTAAAGTGAATTACTCTATTGAGGCTTCCGGGTGTAAACCGTGTTCATGTGGAGGAAGAGTTGCGACGATTGGTGAGCATTGGAAGTCACTTCATCGGGGTTCCATCGACACAGGGTTCGTGTGTTATTCGAACACCGATGAAGTGAGCTGCAGCGCTTACATACGAACCCTGACGAAGTGAGCTGCAATGCTTACGAATTGTCAGAACATTTCTTCCATGAGGAGACACGCTTTACGCCCGGAAGCCTGAACATTGTAACGACTGTGCGATGCAAATGTTTGATGAAAAGTGAAGTGACTATTTTTTTTACACAAATTTTTCTTATGATTTCGCCGCTAATACGACCTACTTGAAATACTTAACGGTGTCATCCTTTTTGTGATCGTTGATCCTCGAGATTTTAAGCGTTTCTGTACACCAAAAACGATCAACAACCCTATATATCTATGTACAATTTTAAGAATCATCTAACGAAGCAAAACACGTAGCTAAGTGGGAGATCTATCAAATAGAGTTCCCGCTATTTATCTCTTTTCAAGTGTTTCAAGCACTTCGCTGTTCGAGCCTGTCAGCTTGTTACGTGTATGTCCTGCACACGAAAACTAGATATACAAGAAAAACTCGTCGATAGGCACAGATGCATACGAGAAGAATTTTCACACTTTGCCGTGGGTCACGTGCGTGTGCGTTTCGCGTGTTGCACGAGCATTCAAATGGCAATGATAAATTACAGCAACGAATTGGCACGCACGATATATAAGGCTAACTGAACGTAATTTTAATAGACACCGCGTGGGAAGTCGGTTTTATCTTGTTGCTGGTATTAAACTTGATTATAAACGGGCAGAGGAAAATTCGTTTAGAGATTATTCGACGACGGTCAGCATTCGACTTTCTCAACTCGATCGATCATAATTTATGATATATAACACACAAACACCAAATGTTACATGTTAAGAAAAAAAGTTATTCTAGTTTGTCAGATGTCAAGGTAACCTTTTACTCTTCCAGACTCTCCTTCTTTTTTTTTCTTCCAAATTCCATCCCATTTGAACGTACAAATTATTCAACCTAGCGATATTCTATCTCGCCAGAGAGAGCCTTCAGGTCGTTGCCAGCGATCACTGCACCTTCAGCTCGGAACAGAAAGCTCTGGGTAAAGACGACTTCTCCAAGATACCTAATGGTGTGAACGGAGTCGAAGACCGGATGTCCGTTCTCTGGGAGAAAGTGAAGAAGAACGAATCAGATCCTATGTTTTACGTTGCGTATACAAGTACAAATGCCGCAAAAATCTTCAATTTGTATCCAAGGAAGGGCGC
>NW_017100842.1:373120-400052 GCF_001263275.1 Habropoda laboriosa
GATGTAGTTGTATGGAATTTCGACAGCACGCGTACCATTTCCGCCAAGACACACGTCCAGGCTGTTGACTTTAACATCTTCGAGGTAAGGGCTGGTCGATATTTCACCCCTTTCGCTGCGGTAGATTTTATGTATATACAGAACGCGCGTGGCAGACCCAGATGTGCTCCACTCACGCTCGTAGAATCTTTTTTTTCGACGGTGTCGTTTAAAAAACTTTTTCGAAATTTTCTATAAAAATGTTCATCGCAGAAAACGTGTTTTAATATATGCGGGTAATTTTCACTTTACGAATTTTTATCTTTGTCGAGTTTTTTCGATCGGAATTTTTATCTTTACGAATATTTTGGATTGGAATTTTTACCGTTAAATCGTACGAGGGGAATCACGCAGTATGTAACGATGGAAAAGATCAGCATTTTTTGGTAAGGCAAATAAACTGCCGCTTTACGAATTTTCCCGATTTACCAACTGTCGACAGGAACCGATTAATTCGTCGAAGGCGGGAATTCTATATAGAGAGTGTTTTGCGAATATTTCGAACGAGTCAGATGAAAGTTGCAGAAAAATGTCATTCTGAGAAAAATGCTTTTGAAGTTACGATCGTTGATTGACGACGCGGAGACGCGCTTGAAATTTTTTCAGTAAAACTATTTGGATTATACTTTGACTCGACATAGTAATTTTTGCCTTCAGATATCATACAATAATAAATTATAAATTATAAGCGATAATAAATTATTTCTTTAATGCATTAATATTATACAGAAACTTAATATTTTATAATTGATATTACGCTGAAATATTGAAATAAAGGCAAACTACACGGTATTGCCCGACAGTGGCCTAAATGATAAGAGTTAAAAGTATAAACTATCTATTTAAGCAAAGAAAAATTCGATTTTTTCAAACCTCAGTGGTGGTCTAACCCCTTAAACTTTAATAAAGTCTTTGTTGTCTCGCTATCGAGTCAACACGTCGCAGACTTTCTTTTCCATTTATCTATACCGCCCACGCGTTGCAGAAAGTTCAATCAACGAAGATAATACGATTATGTTTATATACTTAAGTTGCTGCTGTTATCTAAGTAAATGTATTTTCTTCATTTTCTAATTGCACAACGAATTGCGAGTCAACACGTCGCAGACTTTCTTTTCCATTTATCTATACCGCCCACGCGTTGCAGAAAATTCAATCAACGAAGATAATACGATTATGTTTGTATTCTTAAGTTGCTGCTGTTATCTAAGTAAATGTATTTTCTTCATTTTCTAATTGCACAACGAATTGAATTATTTTAGGGTATGGAGGTTCACGGTGTTCCGGAGTACGTTATAGTAGGAGGTCGTCTTTGTGTAGACGAAGGAGAGCTGAAGGCTGTCCACGGTTTCGGAAAGTTCATCGAGACACCGAGCCATCCTAAATATGTGTACAATATGATCACAGAGAGGGAAAAGGTGGGTTTCCTCCTAATTAGAACGTAAACATTGAATCTGACTTAAGTATATTTGGTTGAAGAGATATAGCGAGGTTGTAAATCACGTCGACGTTAACACCGTTCACTACGACAGCTTTTTTTCAGCTTTTCTTTGTAACTAGCATCTACAGTAATCATTTTTGGTGATTGTTCAGAGACCACGCGGTGTAGCGAGAACCGAAGCCGAAGAAAAAAAGCACGCCGAAGAAGATGCGGCCACAGCGAAGGCCAATGAAGAGGCAAGAGCGCAGGCCGCTGAAGCGGCGAACAAAGCGCTTGACGAAAACTACTCCAAACCGATAAAAACAGAGCCAGATTGTGTGCCGACATTACCAGGTTCTGCTGTTGTTACACCGTCGTCGAAAGGTCCACGGTTAGAGGGGCAGAGAAATTTGCAGGTCTCTACTTTCTCTCTCACCGGTAGGTAACATTGGAACGAATGATCGATATTCCTGTAAGATAAGAAACCGATGTTAATTAACAGAGAATTTTGTACGTTTTCACAGAGGACGTCTCGGAAGGAAGAAGATCTTGTGTCCGCTTGTGCTATCCACCCGGTGGTTATAGTGCGGGAGGTTTTTGGTAATGTATGAAAGACAGAATCAAAGTCCGCTTTGCATATAGGGATTTTTTCTTACGGAGAAAAAGGGGGAACGAAATCCTTTTCTCGTCGCCCTTCTTTCATTCACGTGTCACAAAACTACATACACATCTACATTTTTCTTTGTCGTTTTTACGTGACAGTTTCTTTTCATATATCAGCCCAGCGCTATTCAATAAATCATTGTGAACGATAAGTTTCAAAGTTAAGCTTTCAATTGGTATGTTCTCATGGATTAAGGTCTGTTCAAAAGGAGGATGTCGCAGCCGACAACCAGTAAAGTGTACGTTCGTATTCTCATGTACCACACCATTTTTCGCTTCATTATTGCTTCATTGCCCACACTCTGTGTACCGTACGCTTTTAATTCTTTGACCTTGGATCGTTCACGCGTTTTCGAAACATTATTCACGCATTTGATTCGCAATCATTGATGAAAAAAAAAATATGCCTCTCCCATGCAATAAATGTGTTTGTTGTGTTTCTGACTGAACGAACGTTTAATTTTAAACGTCGTCTTTATATTGTTATCGACTGTTGCGAATTTTTTGTGTCTTTTTTGTTTGTATGATATACATGATATATATATTGTTTTGTTATGTATTATATACGAGTAACGAGTTTCTTTCTCGCGATCGATTCAAACGCGCATGTTCGCGTGTACGGCTTTGTACATTTGTATGTTTTTCACAGGACTCTATAATTTATCTTGTGTTCTAGAAGAGGTTTAGTAAAAAGACATTGGTGGTGCTTTCTAAATTTGCAAAAAAACAATTATTTGACATACTTACGTATACTTCATTATTCCAAGGTCAAGGTTACGTGCATATTTATTTATTGCATAAATATATATTATCCGAAGAAAAAATGCTCGCATCTGTAATACAATATTTAAGGTGATTTTACACGATACACAAAATACCCTTAGGTATTTTTCAATGTTTTATTAACGACAGTCGATCATTAATTTGATCTGCCGATCGTAACTTTGGTATCGTATCGTCTGATAATTTATATAACACCGGTGTACAGCGATCATCATCAGTTTCATCATTGACTTCGTACGATGACGTAAATATTATACATGCCCGGTGTACATATTACACGCAGAAGTTGTTCCGTTCTCATTTAATCAAGGTTTCACACTGTCACGTGCGACTCGCATCTCATGGGCATAATACTAAATACATTAGAATCGAACGTTTTAATTTTAAGAAGTCAGTACACGATCGAACAAATAATTGTTTTGTTTCTTTGTCACAGTACAGTGTTATACAAGCATAATTTTAACCGTTACACGTTTCACCGACGAGCTGTAAAACGTGTACGTCTCGTTTAATTATATATTGTTAATTATAATGAGTGTAACTATTAAAGTATCCTTAGTTTAACGATTTAAGGAACTTGGACGGTTGTTTTGCAAATGATTAAATATAATCGTGTTATAAACTATATGCGGAGTTATATTTGAATGATCGTCACACGAATTGATATACTAGCTCAATTACCATAAAAGAAAAAACGAAAAAAAAAGAACGAAAAAAAAAGGAAGTCCATAGATGTTGGAAAAAGCAAAAGGATATGAAAAATGATAGAGAAAATGTTTTCAACTTTTTTCACCGTATTTCCACAGTCGTAATTGTAATTACAAGTTTAGAAAGTTCGAGCAACAATATGTTCTCTGAATTTTTCACGATATAACGAGGAATATATTCTAAATACGAACACGGATATATTCGAAAAATCAAATATTTGGCGCCGGAGAATTTTCATTTCGATAACACCCGACTTTAGCTGTTTCTCTAGAATAAAAACGAAATTCCAACCGAGAGAAATTCTAGCTAACGTGTCATCGAATTGATAAGCTTGTAACAATGTTAAACTGAAATACGCACAAATTCATAAATAGACCAAATATAGACAAATGCGATAAAAATCATGCGAATTAGCAACACTGTGCCGGAAGGAAGATGGTTAATGTGATGCATTTGACAAGAACGCACACACTTGTTCGCTTATGATTAATCGTTAGAAGGGAAATTTCACGTGGAAGGAATATATTCACAAATTCACTTTAGCATCGTTTTATTGAATTAGTCGAGTCACATGTTACGTTAAAAAAGAAAACATCAATTTTCCTTTTTAACTCCTTGGTAACATAAATCCTACATTCCGACACTTTTAACATGCTATACAAAGATTATACGTCTTTTCCTTGAACTCCTAACATTGAAAATGTGTACCTATTGCTATTTTATTAAATCCTTGAGACGCGTACCGTTCAAACGTCCGCGGGCGTCTGCGAAAGTAAAAGTTTAACGATAATGACTTTAATGGTAATAACGTTAAGGATAAATGATATTAAACAGTAATTAATCGTCACATAATAAATATTCATTACGTAATTATCATCGTGTAAAGATGGACAAACTCGAAATTTTACGACTATATGGCTTGTCTGAGCTACTCGTAAACGACCAAAAAAAACACTTTGGTTACCAGTTGTAACAATTAGACGACCGTCACGTATTACCTCGTGATATACATTTTTTGGGGACGAGACTTTTTAGATCGCATTTAGACAATGAGAGATTTTTCGGGGTAGATTTTGTATCGAAATTTCGGAAACATTTCTAAGAGTTTCTATATGCGTGCATAAAGTCAGCAATAAGTTATTAAGGGTCACGGAAAGCAACACGTTCCATTAATTCGATATAATTTATGGTAGATGATGTATAGTTATACGTTGCAGTTAATTCACCGAAACGATTCTATTATACGCGCAGAGTATGGACCACAATATAGCGTGATTGTAAAATCGGTCAAGAGTTAAGAGCAAAGCATGTTTTCGGGTGTCGAGACAATCGAATTGACAGAAATACGAGCAGTTATAAGGACCTGAAACCTCGGACAGGATCGTACGATAAAATGTTTAAAATTTAGTTTTGCCTGTTCTCCCTCGGTGAGTTTTATAAATGATTAACGGCTATTCAGACACAAGGAAAAACTCCAAATATTCCAAATAGTAATTAACATTTGCAGATTTTCCGTTTGTAAATGAAATACCGTTAGTCATAAGTCGCCGTTCTTTCATTCTACGGAAACTCAAGACGAGAATGCACATTGTACGGCCGTAAATTAATATTTACTTTACTACCTTGCTATATCGTGGTCCGTATTATACAAAGATGTTCATTTCTCAAGATGCACTGTCATCTTCTAGTAATAATTACGTGGTTAGATATGTGTGATTATATAAGATCGCTTGGGGTCTGATTAACCGAGAAACGTTTTTACTTCGTTCGACGTTATAATATGGTTTAATGAAAAGCGTTGTCTCTGTTCGTTTTTACAAGTTTGTAGATTATTAACGTTTATTGAGTCTTAACATCGTTATCGTGCATGTTACATTCATCCAACGACTTGTTATCCTTTCTCTTTTTTGTAAAATAGTTTCACAATTACCGCACACGGCACGTGGATCATCGTATTCATCCGCCATTACAAAATGTTTGTACGGGAATTTGTTAACCGAACGATAAAATATGCGAGGGCTGTACAACAGATTTACCTTTATAAAAAAAGCTATAATTATCAATGTGTTCACGTTGCGTGACCTCGAGTCGAGTATTCGAAAGAAATGTATAGTTTATGGATATAATAAGTGATACAAGCCTAGAGTATCTATTTATGTCTGCAACAATGTATGTGATCGCTTGAAATAAAAATCTGACATCAATATTATAAAGCATGTGTTTCGACTGTTTTGTTTTTGGTTTTTCTAACGGAAAATATCACTTTGTTATCTGATATATTCTCTACAGTCGGTACTTGAAATATCTGTTCAAATCGTAGAAGAAAAAAACAAACCGGAACAATCTCTTGTTTAACGTTTGATTAATAAAAAGATAGCTAAGTACACAGTTGACATTACTTGCGTGTGATATTGCTGACAATTAACAAATTCATCACAGAAATTTTTTCAAAAGAGAACGGTAATACTGTTACTACTCAATGATAAATGTAATCTGATATTACACTCTTCTTACGTATCTAGTCGTTTACTACATACACTTCGGAGATATGTATAATTCTTATTGTAAACTTCCAACTCTTCAGGAGTATTTGGTAGTCAATACTTCATTGATCCTCGTCTCTGTGTCGAGCTCTTTGCAATATTCGTTTCAATTCCGACGTTCGGGAAGTCTTCTTCTACAAATATTACAATCGCAAAATTAAACATTCAAATTAACAACAAGCTTCACACGTTAAATACGTACCACGCTTTCATCCCGCGCTTTTGAAATTTCATCGTAGAGTCTGCCACCTTCTAGAGGGCCGTAATATTGTTCCAGATATCGTTTGGTCAAATCGAACATTTCCGAACCAGTCATGTCTCTCAACTGTTTGCACGTTCTGAAAGGGAGATCGTTTAAAATCGATCGAATTTTGCTAATTAAATTTTCATTCCTATCAGATGTTCTCTCGTACTTTTCTGAAAATCCTTTCGAACTCAACCAGCTCTGCACTTCTCTAGGAGTGGAATATTGGTCCAAAACAGCTTCACGGTTTATGCTATCGGTGTAATGCTGCTTCTTCTCGCGGAATATCATCAAAACCTGTTTCAGTTCCTCCTGCATTTTCTCCTCTTTCTTCTCCTGTTTCTGTCCTGAAAAAGAGACAACATACGGAAACATCGGAACAGCTTTTTCGCGCAAAGTTACAAACGAGTATGTTACCACTGATAGGTGGATTCACGCTTTTCAGCGTGACCGATTTGATCGACGAAATCGAAGTGACGGATGTCTGACTTTGCAGAGGAGGCAGCGGAGGTGGTAACGGCGGTGTCGACGGCGTTTTCTGCGTTATCGACGGCGCTTTCTGCGTTTCCGACACGATTTCTTCGCGTACGTTCACAGGTGGTGGATGAACTTCAACCACCTTGGTTAATTCGTTGTTCTTCGGTTTTTCATTACCATCGGCAGTCGATTTCTTCTCGTCGACGTTATTTTCAGCGACCACTGTTGCCTTGCTGCTACCGATAGATACCGTGTCTTCGTTCGACTGATCTGCAAACAACGAAACATCGATGATAAAACGTAACATAAACTTCTAACGTTAAACGAAACGTCGTACAGTTATTTAAAAAAAACGCTTAAACGAACTTACCCCAAAAAACATTCTTGGAGAACAGAATATCACTGAACACTTTCTCAATAGACAATCACATTAAAAAGCACACTTTAAGCAAACGCATACAGCAAACGACAACCAATGAAATTAGGTATTACCGAACGATACACCACACGACAAACACATCGGTTTGTTCATTTTCAAATACATATTTAAATCTTCTCCGTTAACATCTACAGGTAGGACTGATATACTTATACAGAGGGAGAGAGACGAGTACAATCTGTAACCGAGTATATTTATTAATCAAGTGATGTACATAAATTACAGTGCAACGAAATACTGGACGGATTGTAATCCCCATCCCGTGGACACAAAACGAATAAAGAGTTAAAGGAAAGAGAGAGAGAGAGAGAGATTTCGCTCGATCGAGGAGTGAGTACAAAATAGATTACGTGGTTTTTATATCGTGCGTCGTACGTTTATTATTATTAATATTATTATTATTATTATTATTATTATTATTATTGTTATTGTTAAGTATACTTTTGCAGTGAAACTTTCGAAAACCCTAAGTTTCATTTTGGAAAAAGAATGTTTATTGTTTATGAATTTATTTATTTCTATTTCTCATTTTTACTTCCATTGTTTCAAGAATATAGAAAAACCTGAATTTTACATTTTTAAGTTCTCCACAGTAATTACGCGTGTCGCCGTAATGGCGCCACTGGAGTGCAAAGGGTTAAGCATCGTTGAACAAGTTTCACCTGTACGATGATTATTCTTCGTGTTTTACTGTGTTTTCTCTTACGTCGACTAGTTTAGCGTCGTAACGTCGAATGAACACGGTTCTCCGTTATCGATTTCTGCGTAATTTATATATATATATATATGTATATATAAATAATTCCATCGTTCCAGGATAAATCGATAACGCGTACGGTTAAATTGCGCATTGTTCGTATAGACCGTTTCATATTTCAGACCGCAACGAGGAAACGATACACAATCATCGCGTACATCGATACACAGAGAGTTCGTTTCACGCTTTTCTTTCTTTTTGTTTTTTCACATTCTCCTTAATTATTACGACGCTGGAAAACTCTAAACTGGCGACGGTCGAGCTACGTTTTCTTCTTTTCTTTGTTAAATAATTGTCTAAACATGCGTGAAAATACGGGTAACAAAAATTGACGATACAAGCTGTAACGATTATTTGAGCGGTTTATTTCGAAAGTGGAGTAAGTACGTTTAACACGTTGAATGCCGTGGGGGTGATCGGTGACCGGCGGTCTCGAAATTAGTAAAAGCATTTAATTCGAATAAATGGTAGTACATATTTGTGAAATTTTCACCTAACACATCACACAGCATATTTAAATAGCTCACATATTATTTATGCATATTGCAATGTGTTGTATTAAAATAAAAAATTCTTTTCGGCACCGTGGACAAGTTACGTAGAATTGGTCCTGCATTCGACGTGTTAAAAAAACAATGGAGTTAACGATAACTAGATTGCGGATTTTCGTGCGAATTCATATTTTCGTGAATATAATTTAAAAAAAATAGAAGCTAGACAGGCAATTGTTTTATTCGCTAAATGTTATAATATGTAACTATATTTTCCATTTATTTATATATTTTGTGCTTATTGAGTGTATTTTTGTACCTTCGAAAATTTCCCATAAACGCATCAAAATCCGCAGTCTAATTACAACAGACAGAACTTAACGTACGATCTTTTTTTATCCGCAAACGATCTACGGTGAAAATGAGAAATGGACTTGCTCCACTTTGGAAATAAGCCTCGAAGAGCAGAGTAGCTCAACCTTGGCAAGCCGAAAAGCTTAGAGACGCTCGGAATAAATGAACAGGTCTCGTGTGATTCGTCAACGATATTCATGACAAAGGTGTAACAGAAAAAAAAAAGAAACAATCTTTTCATTCCCTCTTCTCATACAGGCGATTTTGATTGTCGTCGTTCCTAGAGCTCGCGACTCGACGACTCGAATCTTATCTGCGACGAGTCGTAGAAGTGAAATCGCGAAAATCCAACGATTCTTCTTCTTCTTCTTCTTCTTCTTCTTCTTCTTCTTCTTCTTCTTCTTCTTCTTCCTCTTCTTCTTCTTAACGATTCTTCTTCTTCTTCTTCTTCTTCTTCTTCTTCTTCTTCTTCTTCTTCCTCTTCTTCTTCCTCGACGTATGTTACTTATTTCCCATCGCGCGTATTTGTACAAGCTTTATATTTCACACTGATGCGTACAGAACATGCGACGACACACGTACAAGCATCGAGAGAAAGATTTGTGCCGTTTGATTAAAGCCATTGATAAAGAGGGAAGAAACGGAGAAAGATGAGTCACGAAAGGCAGCGTTTGTGCACTTTTGTCAACGATTCGACGTGAGAAATCGAGGGCAACGGAGATTTTATTAATACTTTAAGCGCCGGGCCCGCTTCAATGCGTTTTTACACGTTTGTGTAGAAAAAAATATTGTATCTTTTGAACAGCAAGTGGCTGAATATTTGTATTGCTAAAAATGGTCGCTGTGACTGTAATAAGCACTATGTAAAATTTTTCAATAGAAATTTTCTGTTTTACAAGAGTTATTTTATTTTATTTTACAAAACTCGTAAATATGGCGGCGCTTTAAGTAAAGTTCCCAACAAAATGGCCGGCGCTTTAAGCGTTAACTCTTTGCGGTCGTATTTTCCGTAGGCACGGTAGTCTTATTAATCGGAATTATTTTTTGGTAGAACGAGCTCAGTCGATTGTTGCCTAAAAAACGTATAAATTTTATTCGAACGAGTTTGTTTAACCCTTCTTACTGCCAGGGCCGATTTGATATGCACGTTTCGATAAATTGCTTCATAAAGAAGAAAATGTGAATCTTCCGGAGGAAAATTTTAGTATTTATTCTTTTTCGAACTCAGACGATACGAAATACAATTGTAGCGTAATAAAATATTTAACAATAAATAACGTAAACTTTTATATTTAAATTATACAAATTATGGAAAATTATTTTCTATGGTAACATCCTCTTACGGTAAGTTACCGACATTGTTTTTCGAACTAAAAGCAAATTTTTCATCCGAATAAACGAAACAATTTAATTAAATTTTTTATCTAAACGATAATCTGGCAGCCAAAGGGTTAAGCTACGTGCGTATTATTTTTTTCCCCGTTTCTGCAGGCAAAAGACGTCCACACAGAGTTTGGAAGGATAAAAGCGCTTTGCAGGAGAATATCCCGGAGTTCGACCGCAAAAAGTCGAGCTTCTGAAATTCCGAGAGGATACAATTTTATCAAAGGCTTTAATGCGATCGGCGATTAAGCTTTTCCTCGTAGCGAAGCCGAAGAAAAACGACGATGAATAATGGACGGACACAATATGGACTTCACCACTTCTTCTGATCTATCAGCGGAAACGCACAAAAACATTGCCAGTGTTCGTTGTTTCAAGAAGCTCAACCAACCCCTCCTGACTCGACGCCTTTTTCATTAACGTTACAATAATCTTTAATATAAAACTATACATATCGTTCTCTGTTCTGTTAAGTATGTATACATGTATGTGCGTATATACAGGGTACTGTACATACGTATACATATATTTATACTAAGATTTGGTTAGTCGATAAATATAAAAAATATGGTATCGTCCCTACATTCGCTATCTCTTTCTATCATATACGTCAGTTGATTATATGCTTTAAATAAACGTGAGAAATAAAAGAGGAGAATTGTTCGAAAATTGTCGTTGATCGGGAGAATTCGAGAGAAATTTTGCTCGTTGCGTTATGGACAAGAAGAACACACGATTGTAACACGTGTTTCTTCACCTTGGACGAAATCCTATTTTCGATTGCAAAACTTCTATCTGATAAAGCGATCGTCTTATCGTTAGTTTCTTTTAAGAGGTGCGTAGAGCAACGAAAAAAAAAAGTAAAGAGGAGAACTGAACGAATATAAGTGATTCACCGCGACAAAATTTTCATTGTATCTATCGTCTGGTTACAGTGTTACATGCTTCTCCAAGTTCTTCGCGGTATCCTCGAATTACCAGTCGTGCAACGAGAGAAAAAGATACTTCGGATAGAAGTGGAAGAACTTGGAAAATTCTTACAGACGAGTACAAATAACAAATGTAATCCCTTCGATTATTACCTTGTCTCCGTTGCGATAACGAATTGTTCCGCGATTCAACCTAGATTATTTACTCGTAATATACCTCTTCGTGTAGTATTTATATAATATATATACAGGTGGAAAAAGAAGAAACACGGTACTGACGTTAAGAGAAAAGAAAAGAAAAACAAAGAATGAAATTCATAGCGAAGTGCTGACGAGAAAAAAAAAAGAAATAAGAAAACGGCTTGTAACAGCAACGTTCAGATACACAAGATAAAACGCGAATGGCGCGAATGTATTCGTTGAATTATTGATCATATTCAACACGTGTAGCATGCTTTATCCCGAGATGGAAACTATCGTGGAATAAAACGTTGGATAGCGTCAACGACAAGAACCGTAGCCGTGGAAAAAGCCTCAAGCATACTTCTTAAACTCTCCGTCTACTTGGGCGGTCTTAAAAAGACTGTTTAAACATTGAACACCGCGCGAAAGTTATTTCCCTATTTACCGATTCGATTCCTCTCAGATCTCTCAAGCAATGGACAAAACTACACGACTTTGAGGTCACACTGGATAGCTTAAAAGTACCGGAATTCACCTTTTTTCCCGAGTCTCTCTTTTCTCACCCAATCTGCCGGCGCTGGCGGTGGAATCGCATGAGTTCGATGAGTTGCCTCTGGTCCTGGACTAGTACTGGTCCTCTCAATTTCTGAATCCTAAAATTAACACAAGATTTTCAATGTAAATGTGCATCTTTACAGCTTGCAACAGAGACAGTTTGTTTTTTTTTTTTTAATTAGAAGGAATTGGTAACACATAAATGATTAAAATCGAGCGACACAGTTTCGCAACGCTAACTACTCTTTTTCTTGAACGACTGTTCTTTTTTTTTCTTTCTACAACCATAACCGTGTGTACAGTGCTCCCTGGAACAACGCGGGAGTTTAGCGACGTCGAGTGTTCGCGTAGATGGAGATCAGGCGTTTTTGGGAAATCCCCGTCTTGCATTAATTTCGGGCCACTTTTGGAACGGTATAGCTTTTCTGAAATTGAACCAAATTATTTGAGTTTTTCTGCGAAATTAGAAGCATTAGTTTAGTAGATGAAAAAATGTTGAGAAAATTGCAATTTGTAAAATTGTGAAGGTCACTTGGTTTACAACTTTCCTCGGGATTCCCACAAATTGCAATTTTTTCTACACGTCATCTACGAGGGTGGATTGAAAAATTCGCGACCTAAGTAGGAAGAACTGCTGCTAGGTGCTTGCAATTTTTACAGTGTAATCTGTGATCATTTGTGTAGCGACGTACGAAGTTTCGTGGCTCTGTCAATTTTTTGTTCTCTTTTACGGAGAAGAGACGAATAGAAGTGAGGAATGATCCAGTACCTGGTGACAAAGGACACCACCGCAAGGATCTTGAATGATTTTCGCAAGAATAATTTTTGCAAGGTCCTTGAATGATCTTTGAAGTGAGGTCCTTTATCTTCAGGTATTGGATCGCTGTTCGTTTTCTAATTTTGTCCATTTCTACTCCATCTACTGCAAATACCTCTACTTCACTAGCTCCAAAAGGGAGAAAAATGACGATAGAGACACGAAACTATATACATTAGTACACAATTGATTACATATTATTCGGTAAAAGTTACAAGCACTTAGCTGCAATCCTTCATACTTAGGCCGTGAACTTTCCAATCGACCCTAGTAGTAAACTAATCCTTCTAACTTCTCAAAAAAACTCAAGTCGTTTGGTCCAATGTTGACAAAGTTACACTGTTCTAAAAGTGGCCGGAAATTGATAACCGCAACTGTATCTACACACACAAACGCACGATTTCTCTCCCAAATTCGGCTGTTCGTTATCTACTTCAATTCGGTGCCACTGCTTCTCGCATGCCTCTCTCGTTACAATTACACACAACTAAACTTATCAGAATTACACAAGAAATTACAAACGCATGGTAAATCGATGCCAAGATACAAGAAAAATAAAAAAAAAACTGGCGTATAAAGTGAAACCGCGTTGTTCGATAGGGAGCGCTGGTAATTGATTTTCATTAAGGGTGTAGAAGCCACTATTGACTCTCACCTCGTAATTATAGCCGTACCCCTGCCGCGGATATCGGCTTGTGTAAAGAGGATTGTTAAAGACATCGTTGTCGTTAGAGTGGGAAGGGTTGTGGGGCGTGACAATGGTGTGCGGCACGTGTGCGACCTGCCCTCTTGAATTCCTCGCCTTCCACCACTTTCTGCTATCGTCGAGAATCTCCAGGTATTCCCCTCTCACCACCGTCAGCTCTTTGTCGTTGTTCGCCGTTCGCGGATAAGTGACTTGCACGATCTTCGCGTGTCTAGCTACCAGATCGTCCAACCAAGCTTCCTGTGCTCTCTCCATACCGGCGGCTCTCGATGTTCTCTCGATCGAGTCCACCGATATATCGCTGTGCGCTCTCGTCTGATCTACCACTCTCTCCTCCCTACCGTATAACTCCGAGCCTGGTCCGTAATTTCTCTCGAAGTACTCGTTACCAGCTCGTTCCTCTCTGCTCTCGTATTCCAAATAATCGCTGCTGTAATGCGACTCGTCCACCTCTCGATGATTGTAATAAGGATCGTTTTGTTGCTCCGGCAGCTCGTCCCTCTTCTGTTTGTCGGCGTTCAACAACGAAGCCAGGTGATCGTGATCCCTGTCTTCCGGTATTTGGTACTCCGGTGACCAACCGTCCATGAAGATCGGATGATACGGTGGCACGTGACTTTTCCATTGGTCCCGTGGTATCAACCACGTGTCGCCTAAAGAATGCCACAGTTCTGTCTCTTTACTGGTGACACAATTGATCAGCAAATTAACCGCTTCCCTGGTCAACAACGGCGAGGCTACTTTGCTCGGTAGATTCGGATCGTAATTGGTATCGTGAGACGCGTCCACGATCAACGCCAACGGTGTGAAGAGGAAATGTACCAATTCCGGTGCATTCGGATCGTGTATGTGAGCTTTCAGCTTGGCGAGCAAGTTGAACGATAGCTTGAACTTCTGAAAGATGTCGACGAATTCCATTTCCGGCGGTGGTTTCGCTCTCATTGTCAGCATCCCGTCGCCGAGGTTCCTCTTCTTCGACTTCCGGTTGCGCCTTCGACGCTCGAGCTCTTTGGTGGCCGCTGCCGCGTGCTGGAGACGCGCGATAAATTTCTCGATGTCGTCGAAACAATGGTTCAAGATCGTCACGTCGCGTTCGTATTTCTCCGAGGACGTCGAGGACACCTCGTCGTTGTTCTCCTCGCGAGATATATCGTTTTGACCGTCGGCTGGTGTTTTCGGGGGGAGAGAACAAGAAGAAGAAGAGACGCATTAAATTACTCCACTTGTGTACACTTCATGAAATATTCAGAAACGGAGAAACAGGTAAACGGTTGGACAACAGGCGGTGTAGAGAGGAGGGAGCAGGAAGGGTAGGAGGAACGATAAAGAGAGACGAGACGAGACGAAAGAAAGAAAGAAAGAAAGAAAGAAACACACAGAAGAAGAAAAAAAAAGGAAGAACGTACCGTTGTTAGCGTTAAAGGCAGACACTTGTTCACGGACGTTCACACCGTTCAAGGGTGGTTCCGGCGGTGGTAAAGTTGGAGGAGGTGGTATAGGACCTCCTGGACCTCTCGGTGAACCACCCGGTACAAGTTTACCCATTTGTAGCATTTTCAGATCCTCGACGAGATCCTGGGCCGAGACACTTTGACACTGGAATATATGCATTTCTGCTCGTTGACCGGAACCACTGTCATCCGCCACTGTGAAGACGAGAATGTTGTTATACATCTCCATAGGGTCCCTCGACGTGAACGCGGTCGGTTCCTGTATCAACGAGGCTGGGAATCGCTCCATGACGGCCTGCATACGAATTTATCAACGATGCATTAAGTGAAATTCCGCCACGGTACTATGTACGTTAAAGTGTAATTTCACAAATGTTCCACTTCGTATTTCATTCGCTCGCTTACGGTCTTTTAACGGTTTACTATACCAATCTATACAAAACGCGTATCTTTCTTTCTCTCTTTTCTTTTCTTTTTCATTTCACGCACACTTGAAAAACGAGCGGAGCAATATCTCTGTACAGTAGTTAATTAGATATCCCGGAAGGATTGCCTTTACCCCCGTCTCGTTGTCCATGATCAGCACCCAGTTCCGTTCCAGACGGAGCTGCATCTTTTGACTCCAGATGCCGTTACTCTTCTCCAGCTGCAAAAGTCGCCGCATACCGTCCGCTGGATAAACAATACCGGTTTCCTTCGTGACCGTGAACGTGGCCAAATGCTCCATCATGTAAGTCGGCTCTGAACTGCTCACGCGGCCGCCCGATGTGCTCGATGGACCACTCGACCCTCCATCTGATACAACGTTGTTCACTTTCTTTTATCGATCTTTTCTGTTTTCTCTCTTCCTCGCATTTTATCAACGTTTAGTATTTTACAATGGAACGTTTCTTTTCGATCGGAGTACAGGTAAGAAAATGCTCGGGGAACAAAGGGATAGCAATTGACACGTTCACTCTACGCGTCGTCCAAATTGTCGAAAGAAAAGGGGTGAATTATTTTGTCTTTTCTTAGGGTAGGGCAAAGTTGCCTAATACGAGACCCATTTCTTAAAGAAGTCGCAACTGTCGACTAAGAACACTTTTATTAAAATTCGATACATGTTTTAAGAGTATATGTATTCTTTCGTAAGGTACTGGAATGTACAGTAAAGAAAATTCGGTTCCTTCGTAATAAAATAAAAAGGAAAATTATGCAAATGCACAGATTTAAAAAATGGGTTTCTAATATGAGAAAACTATTTTTTCTGTCCTTTTTCACACATTGGGCCATATTAAATCTGTTTCTTCAGCACCGCAGACTTGGTGGGCTCACCGGTAACACTTTGTGCACTAAAAGAAAATTGGGTACCTAATATGAGACTCTTCTTATAACAGGAACTTCCGAGTAGCTTCGAGATTAAGTCTTCGTTATTTAACGATACGCAACTAGTAAGCCTTAAACTCCATTGCATGCACTGTACAACAGTATTTATGAAAATGATTGTGAACTTACTATTTTCGAGGTATTTGTAATTTAATCGAACCACTTGAAAAACTTTCTGCGACGTATTGCACAAATATGCTTGTTGAAGACGCTTCATTGATTTCAATCAAATTTCATATTTAATTTGGCAATTAACGCGGTTAATTACGAAACGAAACAGCATCGCTACGACATTCGAGAGTTCTGTAACGGAGATATGCTGGGGTCTCATATTAGGCACGGTCTCATATTAGGCTACTGTACCCTATACTGTTTACGTTTAACCCTTATGTCAATAACTAGATTTTTGCACGTTTTGTCACCTGAAATAAATGATCTTCGCGGTGAATGATTTGAGTTTCCGGTCAGATCGTTACTTCGGTGTTGTAAAAAAAATCTTCTCAAAAAAACTCAAGTCGTTTGGCCCAATTTTAAAGAAGTTATTCCGTTTTATAGGGTGGCTAAATACTTATGCACGGTAGTGTATACAGGGTGTCTCGTAAAGAGTGTAACACCTGGGAATGGGGGGTTGCTGGGGTGACTCTGAACAACTTTTTCCTTGACCAAAATGTTGTTTGAAGCTTCGTTTTTGAATTATTAACGAAAAACACTGGCCAATCAGAGCGCGCGTAGAGCCCGCGCTCAGGAACGGAGAACAAGGCTAATTCGCGCGCGATTCCGACTAATTGAAATTTTCCAGCAATACCTCATTTCCAGGTGTTACACTCTTTACGGGACACCCTGTATACAGGGTGGATCATATGAAACAGGTCATCTAATTATCTTCTCTATTTGGCTATGGTGGCACGAGAAAATTTAAAAGGTTTCAAAGGGCGAATAGAGTGGAAGAAATGGCAAAAAATGAGAGGAAGTTTTACATTAGAGTTCAAGATCGTATTATTACGCACATTTAACCAATTCCGGCACACTGACACATACACTACCGGCCAAAAGTTTGGAATCACTGAGCATTGCAATTTACACAAAAGTTTCCAGAAAAAATTCAGCGACTTTGAGAATTTTTTATCGTTCGAATCAATCGATACGAGATAAATTGGTAAAAACAGAATTGAGATAAACTTCAAATCTATAAAAAATTAGCAACAGATTTAATATTGATGAAAAGTGGGAGATGATTCCAAACTTTTGGCCGGTAGTGTACGTGTACGTTTAGTTTTTCCAAAAATTCCAATATTTTTGATAGAGAAAATATGAAAAACGTAATCTGTCAGCAAGGAAAGCAGTTCAATTGCTACCGATTTAACACGAATATAAATGTAACTATAAAAAATTAATCACTTTTCTCTAAATTAAAAAAAATCCTCCTTGAAGAATACACATCAATTCCTACTACACCGTACAATAAACAAAAATACGTACACACGTGTGAAAAAAACATAGCTGACCTTGAAAAAAAAAAAAGAAATTGGAATTTATAGAAAAATGTACCATTCTAAAACTACCGACCGGGTCAGAATGACCCATTAGCATCTTTCGAAAAAACGTGAATGTTCTATACTGGTAAGTATTATCGCTCGCAACTTTCCGAATTTATATTCTACATGTATGCTCCCATTTGTATCGGTATGAATCGAATTTTCCAATCACGGTTTACTTATATAAAAATTCACTTTTGGAAAGTCGCCAATGGGTCATTTTGACCCGGTCGGTAGTTTTAGTGTTAAATTACGAATAAAAATATTCTCACACCACCGATAGCTAGAGAGTATAAATTAAGTGGCCCTGCTTTACATAGTCCACCCTGTATATACATCTACACGAACGAGCTGAAACTGTCCTGAGTCATATATGGTTGAGTGAGCACGTTAAGCCTTGCAAGGTAGCTCATTTGTTAAAACTGTTGCTCACCTTTGTTACTTCTAACGAGAAAGAAATACGTTGCGTTATAATTACCTTTATTATAGGTGGAAGGACTGTGCCCACTGTTATAGTACGGCATGGTGGCCAGATTACCGTTTCACCTTTTATCTGCAACACACAATCGACGTGCGAACTTGAGGAAACTTGTCTCGGTTGATTCAACTCCATGTACATACACCACCGGCCAAATGTTCGGAATCACTGTGCACTGTAAGTAACACGAAAATTTCCAGAAGGAAGTTCGCAATTGTAAGAATCTCTTAACGAACTTTTTATCGTTCAAATCAATCGAAATGAGGTAAAATGCTATTGATCTCCACAACATCAATTTCAAATCTGTGAAAGAGTTAGTAGCAGATTCAATATCGATGTAAATCGGCAGGTGATTCCAAACTTCTAGCCGGCAGCGTATATTATACGTTTTCACTAAACGATCCGTTTCTTTTCTTCTTGTTTCTTCTTCAAAGTAGATACACTATAGCGACAGAATACATGAAAATCTATTTTTCCACTGAACTGATCAATTTCTTTTCCTTTAACCCTTTCGCTACGAAGGGCGTACGTATACGCTCCGTAGAAGCGGTCACTCGTTTACGAAGAGCGTACACATACGCCCGTCTGATACGCAGAATTTCTTCATTTATTTCCGTACGTAAAATATCGCATTAAATTTTCTGTAAATACGAAATTATTAGAATAATATTTTCTATAAATACAAAATTATTTTCACAAAATTGTGTAAATCGTATAATTATTCGCATAAAATTCATTTTCACAAATAAAATACCGCTGTCGACAGAAAATCAAGCGACACCGGAGAATGCACCAGACACTCAACTATCACGAAACAGTTGATCTTCAATCCTTAAATACGTTATTGTTACACCAGCGTTGAATAATAACTGTTTCCTCCGGTACACAAGTCGAACACTGTCTCGAGCGTACCGTAACGGAAGGGTTAAAAGTAGACACGGTATACTTATAAGATAGACGAATATCTATTTTTTACACCGTACGATCCAATATCTTTCTTGTTTCTTCTTTTAAAGTAGACACGCTGCAGTTATAGGAGAGGCGACGAATGTAAGAAAGGTGGTTCGTCGAGCGTGCGGTTTAATAACTTAATGACGGAGACGACGACGACGACGGGGCGATAGTTGCACGTCGCGTATCGTATCCGGCTACCGGGTCACGGGGACCATACTTGGCGGCACGAAAGCCAGCTTGTAACCAAAGTGAAATTCCAATGAGCCTAATTCGCTCGCCAGACATGTCGAGAATTCCTTTCGCGTGCCTTCTACTTATCGAACTTCAGCGTCCGAAGGTGAGATCCCGTGGACACAATGGGCTAATAAATATTGTTCATCGGCGAACGGTTTTGCTGAAACGCGGGTCGTGTGGCGCCAGGAGAAGGATTATACGCGACGAAAATAAGCGTGAGCGTTGAAGAATTCGGGGGGATCCGGCGAGCGTAATGAGATGTGTGAGAAAAATTCATCTTCTTCGATACATTTCGAGGGAATTTTGTTATTTTTCTTTCTCGTTATTGCAAGGTTTTTGCAATATTTACACCGGACTATGCGGTGAAACTAGACCGTCGAAGAATTCAGAGATTGAGCAAACGTTATGAGATGCGTGAGAAATATTGATAAAGAGAAATTTCGTTATTTCTTTTTCTTTATCAAGATTTTTGCAATATTACACGGATTATACGAGGAAAATGAACCGTCGAAGAATTCAGAGATTGAGCAAACACAACGAGGTACATATGAAAAATTGATTCAGAGAAATTTCATTATTGTTTTTGCCTTAACGGGGTATTCCCAATATTATACGGATTATGCTGTAAAAATACACCGTCGAAGAATTCAGAGATTGAGATATATCTCCTTCGATATATTTCAGAGAAATTTCATTATTTTTCTATATTTTCTTGCCGCAAGGTTTTTCACCTTTCGTTCATCTCGACTCGCTACAAATTTCGCGTAAATAAGAAAACTGCTCCTTCGATACGTTCGAAAGAAAATTTCGTTATTTTTTCAAGATTTTTCCAATATTACAAGGATTGTACTGTAAAAATACACCGTCGAAGAATTCGGAGACTGCGTATTTCAACGCAATGAAATATATGAAAAAAATTGATTCACAGAAATTTCATTATTTCTTCATTATTAAAGTTTTTGCAATATTACACAGATTATACGAGGAAAACAAACCGTCGAAGAATTCAGAGACTGAGCAAACCCAGTGAAACAATAAAAATTGATATCTTTCGATATATTTCAGAGAAATTTCATTATCTGTTTTTCCTTATCGCAAGATTCTCATTTCCCTTTCATTAAAGGGGGTCTTCTAGTGTGACGGTTTCAAAAAATCGATTTCTTCTTTTTCGCATATACCGGAAGTACAACTCCTTAAAATTGTGTTCCTAAAATTTTACAGTTGTATTCGATAAAATAACGAAGTTATAGCTCGTTTAGTGTGACATCTAAGGCCGGCGATAGGGAGAATGGAGTTTCGCAACAGTAAACCGCGTAGTAATCGGTACATATGTGTGCGGTACAAAAGTGTATATACAATAATAATAATAATAGTTTATTAACGCAAGTAAAGAAATAAAATAAAAATCAAATGTCGACGTTAATTATAATCCATCCTCTGCTTTTTTGGCAGTAATTATATTTGATAATGGATTTTTGTCCAACGGAGGTAACAATTGGTGAAGAAATTGAAACGTACGTGAACTATTGTAACAAAATTCGTATCAATCTCTCGGCACAACGCATGACTTCACTAAAAAACCTAGAACTGATCGGTAAGAAGAAAACACCGCTGAACATTTGTTCCAAGGAGAGGAAGGTCCCCTCTATGGTCCTGGACTAGCAGGATTTGTA
Organism: Habropoda laboriosa; assembly: GCF_001263275.1. Classification (NCBI taxonomy): domain Eukaryota; kingdom Metazoa; phylum Arthropoda; class Insecta; order Hymenoptera; family Apidae; genus Habropoda; species Habropoda laboriosa. Next base: position 394,302 of record NW_017100842.1, read on the forward strand.
ACAAGATTTATAAAGTTATTCCTATGTAAATTGCACTGAAAACTTTAAACGCGTTCTTCTCGAAACCATGTTTTCTGAAATTGTTGCCACGATCTGGCAAAAACTACTGAACCAATCGAATTCAAATCTTCAGAACATGTGTGACTATGGTCGGTAGTAGACTTATGCTGAAATATATATTTTTCTGATTTGTAGAGCCTCTGAAAGACGAAAAAATCGATACTTCATATTCAAAGTGTCGCCATTTTTTAAATTTTCAATAGTTTTCTTTTATTCTACTACCGACCATAGCGACATGCGTACTAAATAAGAATCAATTGGATTTTTTTCATTCAGATAAGCAGAACGGCTCGAATCATGGCAACCATCAACGTACTTCTTTTGTTCATACCCGAGTTTGACGTGTTCCACAGCAGCCATATTTAACTATTTTTCAACAAAAAAATTTGTAATCATTCTTCAAGGACAAGTAAGTACGTAGGAATGAAGCTCGTGTTAATAGCTGTTACTGAACTTCTGTAATAAATTAGCAAAAACGGCCTAAAGAAACGGCCGTCACACTAGAAGACCCCCTTGAAGAATCTCCACGTATTACCATTTTTCCGTACCTTTTCTTGATTAACTTTTACGAAACGTTCCCCAGCTTCGGTAGAGCATGTATGAATGAGTTTCGTAGTCATTCAAGTTTCTAGCTCTACTTGTATTCCTCGACACACGTTCTGAACTTTCTGCTACCAGTCTATTAGATCGCCAGCTACCAATTTTTTCTAGACACGCTTAGACAAATAGTATCTGAAGCTGCGTATGTACACTGCAGCTCGTAAGTACTTGTCCATCTACTTTTATTTTCTGCTCAAAGATTTTCTTTTGATCAATGCTACATAGATCTGCCAGTGTAGCTTTGTTAAATGAACGTGTGACATAGGAAACACACTCAACAACTTTATATTTTTTATTAACACTAGAACTACCGGCCGGGTCAAAATGACCCATTAGCAACTTTCCAAAACCAGTGAATGTTCGATACACAGCAAGCATTACCATTTGTAACTTTTCGACTTTGTTTTCTGCATGTATGCCTCCATTTGTACCGATCTAATCTAATTCTTCGTTCACATTTTAGTTGCATAAAAATTCACTTTTGGAAAGTCGCTAATAGGTCTCATTTTGACCCGGTTGGTAGTTCTAGTGTTAAGTGATTAGGTTCGATCCTCTTCAGTTTTCGAATGCCGCCTTCAACGTTCAGTCGACGTATTAACCAGTTCGTTGAAGTGATTTCGCAATCTGTTTCCAAACGCGTGATAAATTTTTCAAGAGAATTGCATCAAGATAATTCTTAATATTTATATAGATATAAATATTAATGCAGCGTTAATATTAAACGTTTATATTTAGAACGATATTTTCCAAAAATGAAGGCTCCAAAATGAACGAAATCCTCGAAACTTCCTTCTCGAGAACTGGTTAAACAACTAGCTGCTACATCGAAGTAAAGAGCATCGCGAAGAAACGAGTGGGAAAATTACTAATGAACGCCACACGGTGGTACCTTCACTCGGCGATCTTTCTTCCATATCTTTGCTGCTCGATTTTTTTTTTTTTTCTTCCCACTAAAATTCACCGACGAAGAAAGGAGGAAAAGGAAAAGACACGTATCCCCTTCTCCCAAACGAGTATAATATACAAAATCGTACGTTCTCCTCGCGGCTCCGGGCAAAGAGAGAAACTATGAAAACGGCTAGATCTTTGCATAGTTATGTGCGTGGAATGTGAAATTCTGAATTTGCTCCAAGAGAAACTTATTTGATTCGACGCCTCGTTACACGAGAGTGTGAACGTCTCGTATCTATACGGGCGAGAACGGAGATAGTACCCTCTAACCTAACCGGGTGTTGAATAAAAAGCTCACGGGCTTAGCGATGCGGGCTTATTCTCATTTTCATAAATATCGTCAATTTATGTCGCCATATGGAAAGAATTCGCCGACTGTTTTCGGTAAAAGCGAAGTTTCGTTTGAAAAGAAGGAAAACGGATCGTTCGTCGAGATAATCTCCATTATTGTCCAATAATAATTTTTATTATTCCGTTATTTCCATTATTATTAGTATTATTATTATTATTGGACAGTTTCCATTATTTCCATCATCGTCATTATTATTATTGGATAATTTCCATTATTAGCGACCTATTGCCATTTTTCTGGCAGCTTTGGGAATACCAAGAAATTCGATGGTTTTGAAAAAATTCATTTCTATTTAGACCTAATATATCGAGTGTACAGGGTGTTCAGAGTAACGGTCGCCACGATTTTTCAGACACTTCCGGTGGTGTGAGAAAGAAATCATCGGTACCTCCATTGTCCAGAAATTATAACAGTGTCGTTTAAAAAAATGCCGGTGACCCCGATTATTTGTGGGAAAAATAATATTTTTGTAATTTATCGACGATCGAGTACTGGTGATTTTTTATTTCAAACATTTTTTTCTCACACTATCAGAAGTGCCTGAGAAATCGTGGCGAAGATATTTAATTGCGATACAGCCCGTAAGGCGTATGAATTAAACTGCTATCGGTGCCCTTGGGTCGCGTACAATTCTTCACGTGCCTTCCCACGTGCTGAGAGAGCACGCTTGTTTTGGACCGTATGATTTATTCGAGGTAATTCAGTGAATCCCACTGAAGCCTACACTAATACCATCCTCGTGGACTGTCATGTGAGATCTCCCCCGATTCGATCGTTATTTTCCATTATTCCCCACTCTGATCTTTTTTTACTTCTCCATGGAACGTTGGTAACCCTGATGCATTCTTCCTAAAAAAAAACCCAAACACCTTATGTGTAACAATTTTCATTACCGACACTCTACATGAACCTGGACAATAATCTTTCAATAGAACGTTGAAGTAATATAAACTTGATAACAGCAAAAGTTACTAAAACAAATAAAAAGGCGATGGGTCAAAAAATACCCGGAGACCATACTAGGGTACCTAACCGAATGTTACTCAATCGATAGAAATTAGATGGAGCAAAAAAGGAAATAAATCATAATCTCCTGGAAATCTTGAGAACAGGTATACCAACTGTACTTCAAAAAAAAAAAAAAAAACAAACTTAAAAAGTAACATTTACATATAACCGGAAAGAGTCCAGTTTCTCGGGTATGTCGAAAAACGAAATTTGCCGGTTGAACGTCTAATTTACGCGTTAATAACTATTCAAGACCAGGTTGTATCTTACACGTCGTTTTCAAATGATAAACCAAACGGGAAGCGTGGCTGGGGATATCGACAGAGAGACCGAACGAACGAACGAAAGATTCAAGCACGGCTTCGATCCCGGTCTTTCCGGTTTTTCTCTCGTCGACGCAATGAAACTACGGTAAAAGCGGCGAGAACGTAATTAATATTCGAAATCTCGACGTGGAAACGGCCTACGGTTCCTGCCGGTGGATAAACGTTCCTCCGAAGGCGAATGGCTTTCACTGTGTGTGCGCGCCTGGGATTAGGCATGCTGGGAATCCGCATAACGGAGAAGGCATTGTTACACGTTCCTATCAACTGTAACGATGCTGTTTCGCCTAACCGTCGAGAATATATATACACCTAGCCGTGAACAAGATAGAAAAGAAAAAGAAACGCCTGAACAAGACAGAAGAAACTAGAACTTTTTTTTCCTCTCTTCTTTTTCTTCTTCTCGATCATCCTTTTTCAGTTCCGTAGAGTAATTCCGTTCCGTTCGATACACCAGTCAGACTTTTCTAAACCTGTCGGTAAATAAACGCAATCGAAATTGGTCGAGTTTTTCGACAGATGGAGACACGGACTTTAGAAACCGAGAAAACGGAAAAATCGAACGGTTAACGCGGCCAAATTCCGAGAACGAGGACGATTGTTTTAGCGGCACAAATTTCGTATCACAGATGTATATGATTTTACGTGTCGGCGGATTTGGGTCGTAGAACTATATCGCGATCGGTTAATGGTGTTGCGTAACGCAGCTAGATACGTGACTCGATAAAAATGGATTGTATCATCGACGGTGGGAACGTTCGTTCGGTTTCCCCGAGATCGAGAGCCTCGTTGTATCTCTTTCGCTTCTTCGGTTTTTTCCCTCTCTCTGTTCCTTATTTTCTCGCGTTAGAATCAAGAATGTCCCCCCTCCCCCCCTATCTATCTCTTTCTATTCCCTATTTTCTCGCGTTGGAGTCAAGAATGTCTTTCTCTCTCTTTTAGTATTACCTATTCTCTCTCTCGCTCGCTCTTTCATATTTTCCAGCGTCAGAATCGAGGATGCCCCCTATCTCTCTCACTCTTTCTATTCCCTATATTCTCACGTTAGAATTAAGAATATCTCTCTCTCTTTTTATTCCCTATATTCCCACGTTAGAATCAAGAATGTCTCTCTTTCACTCTCTCTCTCTCTCTTCTTATTTCCTATTTTCTCGCATTAGAATCCTCTCACTCTGTCTCTCTCTTCTACCTATCTATCTACGCATGGACGAATCGACGAGACCGGTAAATAGAGTGTCTAACCAAGCCTCTAACTCTCCTCGTTAAGGGGGCCTCCGTGCGTTCGAACAATTCTCGCTGCTCCACGGAACGATTGTTTCCAGCGTGAACGAACGAGCACGGTTCGCAAGGTGCGCAAGGTGATCCGATATCGACGCGATTCCAGTTGATTATAGGCTCGGTTTAGAGCCACGGGAACAGACTGGATGGAGCAATTCATTCGGTTCTAGCGAAGTCGTAACCGCGGACACGAAACAGTGTGTCGTAACAGCGGCCTAATAGACGGCGAAAAGGGAAGGGAAAAGGAAGGAAGGTGAGTGGGCTTCGTTTATATGCCTCGAGATTGAAGTTACAAATGCATTTCAAGACTACCAGCCGGTCGTTCCTTACGGCGAGACGTTTCTGAATTCCAGATTTCTATCAGCCTCCCATTCAAATTCTGCTCTATTTTTAACCAGACGTGGAGAATAATCTTGACACATCGTGAATTTCGCAAAGGGAAACTTTTTCAAAATAGGCTCGATGAAATTGCATGAAAACACACCCGATGGAGAATAGAATCGTGGTGATAGTATAATAAAAATGGCGGCGTACTGTTTACCATGGTATAACAGATCAAAATCGAATAGTGTTAGGTTTTGACATATAGGATAGTCGATTTAAAGAATTTCGTTCTTAAAACTAAACAGAACTTATTATCTTATTACAAGTACATTAATTTAAAACTCGAAACTAACCCCAATTCGATCATTATTTTATTGTTAAACGACAAATTATGTACGAAAGTTAACCATAAATCAAGATCAAATTTAATTAACCACTTTTTAGTTGTACTAAAATTAATATTATCCAAAAATAAACTGTTAAATTACTTTTTTCTAACGAAAAGCATACATAACCTACACAGCATAACTAAATCATACTTCGATTAATAAATATCATACTTTTACTAAAACTAGAAACGTTGAAAGTTATATTAACATCTCGGTCATTTCATCTACAATAACCCAATAGAAAGTGAAATATTCCGTTTACACGATTTACACGTACTTAATGATCGTTCGTCACGATCGAAAGATAGGCATCGAGATTCCACCACTTTGCGTTCGTTTCACATTGAATTTGTAGCGACGGAAATGTACATCGCCAGTTGGAACTAAATTATGGAAATTTTTAACAGTGTCTCTGCTGATCGGAATCGTGAAAAAACAAAAAAAGAAGCACGGATCAAAATGCTGT
>NW_017100842.1:400119-407190 GCF_001263275.1 Habropoda laboriosa
GTTGAAAAGAGCGCGTGACCGCGCGCCGTGGATATTTACGATCCCGCGACAAGTATGAACATTATAATTACTTATGGATGTGGACACGCCCTGAGAGAAAAATTCATCCGGGGAATGCGCTGAAGTAACCACGTCCTTGACCGTACTTGACGGAAACGGCATTCAACCTTCTGATGCCTTCTTCTCCAACATGGAATTCTACCGCGAGTCGGTGTATATTCATCTGAGTTTGAAACTTTTACTCTGAACGTTATTCCGAGAGAATTTTAGAAAAAGAAAAGAAAAATGAAATTGTAAAAAAGAAGAAACTAATGGAGTTTCTTTATTTGAGAAATAATAGTAATCTATTGTTTGAAAAGAAAAGAATGACGACACTGAAACTTTGACGTGATACAACGCATCGAAATAGCAATAAACCATACTTGCAAATGAACTAATTTAATACCACTTAATACACAATGATTTACAGATCGTTCAATTCATAAAACATAGACTCGAAGCTTTCAAAGATATCAGATATCCTAACGAGCGGTAAAGTCATTAAAACGGTAGATTAGATCACCCATCCCATTCTAACTCGCCGTAAACTCAAGAAAAATAAAAGCAGAAAATATCCCACGTCCAGACAAGTCTCATCACCCCGTCAAATTAACCACACGAGTCCACGAATCACCTTAAATACGCTTCTCCACGGGCTTGGCAACGTAATTACGTTGAAATTATTCTAATACAGGCCAAATTATCCAAGAGTATTATCTGCCTGATTTGGAAGTATGCACGGCGGACGATGGAAACAGATTTGTAACCTCGAACAGTTAAATGACACGGGAAAGGTACGGAAAGTCTGGCATTCTCGCGTTTTCTTTACGAACGCATAGTTGCGCGCGCAAGGTAATCGCATCTCTTCGGTTGCATACCACATCAGGCAAATTCTCGATGGCGCGTAGTCATCTCGATAAAGCACGTTTCCATAAAAATGACGCGATAAAATTAATTGCTCGACGTTAATTTACGAGAATGTCGTAAGAATTTAAGCTTCCGTAGAAACCAGTATATAGAATAAGAGAGGATAAACCATTTGGAAAATTCATTTCGTATGGTTTAGGTTAGGTTAGGAATTTACAACACGATCTGTTTTTCGTCTTTTCCGCCTGAAGAGTTTTCTACTCTTTTCTTTTTCGCAACGGCGACGACGACGTAACACAGCACGCGTTGTCCGGTTCAAGTGAGTACAAGCGCGAAAAAGGGGAGGAATTTATGCCGTCGTTAACGTAACGTTCCCCGGTGTAAGGTGGTTTGCAAGCAACATCGTAAAACCCGCGTCTTCTCGATTTATCGTAGCACGAGCAACAAACACTTTGCTCGCATTCCCTTCATTCGCCAGTGCGTGGAATATTTCGCGCGAAGGTTGTTCACCCTTTCCACAAGGACTAAAATCCTTCCTGATCCTGCAAGGTAATTATGACGTGCTGATAATCAACGCTGAAACGTGAATATTTTTCAAAAAATTTTCTTGCTACGTTCTTCTTCCTACGATTGCATTGATTTTTAGAGTAATTTTTTTAAGTTACCTATAGTTAGAAAATAATCGTGAGATTATTGAATAATTTTTAACCTGTTCAATGTCACGTGTATCACACGACAGTTTTTGGAAATAGAATTTCTATTGGACGAAGATAAATACTCTTCAATCCAAGGTTCAAAAATAAGATACGCAGAAAAGTAGGACATAATGCTATTGACATTTTTCTACAATTAAACATTTTAACGTGATTTTGTTCACTTTGTTTTAAAGTTCTTACGAGAGTAATAAAATAAACATTATCATTCTGTGGATACGCAGCCGTCAATGGTGAAACGCAAAGAATCGCCTCGAAACTTTTTACCGCTGTAATCATTATCTTCGTAACGAACACGCGTGCCATTCGAAATAATTAGAAGACATTGAAATGGTTTTATCGCTAGGTAGAGTATCTAATATCTTAAAAGCTTCAACATGACTGTACAAGGAGACATTCGGTGCAAATGTTACTATATTAAACCTCGACCATGGTAGGACGAAGCACCTGTTACACAACCTATAAAACCAGGTTGGATTAGATCGAGTAAGTAATTCGTGCTCGTTAAAAGTCACACTTTTAACAATTTAAATTACCATCTCTACCTCATCCGCAAGTTCAAACAGTATATTAAAGAAGAAGTCGATGAAATTTCTAACACTCGATTGTAGTAATACAATTCGCATCGCAGCTGCCATCTACAAAACTTTTTATTTACGACTTAAAATAATACACTTGAGAAAAATTACTGTAACTGAAAAAAGTACAGCAGATGAAATTAACATGTAACTTGTCAACCTATGATCACATGAAATGTTAATATTTTTTAATACTTTTTACTACTAGCGTTTATTGTAATTTATAAATTAAAAAAATTAATGTTTTCAAACATCTGTGTTATATAATTAATTATAAAAAGCAATTGTATTTAGTATTGAAATTTTTTTACTGAACTGGAAACTGAAAACATTCACAAAACTAATGTAACATTATCTAATAAAAATATGCAAAAAAACGTATTTGTACATGACCGGCGCGAAATGTATTAATTATCTAAATGAATGAACCCTTAGATCTGTTTTTGTTATTCGTGGGCTAACATGCGATAAAATGCCTAACAGGTCAAAGCTTTTCAGAAAATACCAACTGTGGGGGGCACGACAAGTAAACGCCTGTTGAAAGTAAACATATCGCGAACGTATGGCGGCGCGAGGATTGAAAAAGTGGAAAGAAAGTTGCCAATGCGCCTCGCATACCTACTGATCCGCCGGTCGCGAACAAGTTTCGCAGTGAATGGACCGAGCGAATGAACTTTTCACTCACTTGCATCCACGAGCCGAATTAATCCCGATTAATCGAAGCTTCGTGACCGCCTGCACGGACCAAGTAATTTTATTTCGACCATAGCATCATGGACTATGGTCATTTTTTATCAATAAACGATGATACACGCGCGTTATTGAGAGCACGATTTTCAGATAATTTTCGAGCATTTTGCAGCAGCTTTCTAAATCGAACGAGATTACTGCTTATCGATATTACAATGACTAAGGTGGTTATTTCCAAAACAACCTCGACGTTTTTGCGTTATTTGAATTCGCTATGCAACGTCACGTAAAAGTCTTTACACGCGACTATTTTTTTCTTTTTTTTTCATGGTAAAAAGATTTACTGGTAAAAGAACTGTAGACGAAAAAAGAAATAGAAAATGAATTTTTTTTCTTTATTCCGGAATTTCAGAATACGAAAGTAAAAAATTTTTGAGGTTAGTTTGTATTTAAATGCGCTTTGTTTTAAGCGCGTGAGTGGCAAAAGATGCACCAACACTGGTTCTACGCGTACATCTTTTTTCTTTTTTCTCAGGATATCGAAGGTCGTTCGATGCAATATCGATGTACACGGAGTACGATAAATATTTGCAATTTATGTCATGGCGGTCATAATGGGGGACTACGTAGGTATTTCGTAGGCGTGAATTACAGGTGATTGCCGTGTAGTCACAGTGCCATCGACATCTTCGTTTTCAATGCTTCCAACGTAACGTTAAAGAGATTAGAATAATATTGACATTTCATTCGAATTCTACGCTCTTCGCATATCTTTATATGTATATAATTATTTATTTCATTTTGTCGATTGATATGGAATCATATTTGTGTAAGGACAAAGAATCAGAATTATGTATTCAAATCATTTGTTGGTGAAAAAAAAGTACCGTAAAAACCCGAGAAACAGCCCGTGCAAATGTATCTGAACATCGACTATCTGATCGATAAGAAATTTCGCGCGATACAAGCAATTTAACGCGACCGCGACACTGTCTAGAACAATCATGCTTAAAGCTCGAAAACGTTATCGATTAACGATAAACAGTGTATTTGCCTGGATCGAGAGAATATCTACTAAAAATGTCATGGGCAGGGAATCTCCTTACAAAACGACGAAGAAACACTCGCTGTTTTTTCTAGTTTTCATAACTATTGATTCTACCACTTGCAGGTATATTAAATTTCTGTAGTTTCTTCTTTATAATTAGATAGAATATATGACAATGTGTTAATTTACTCAAAATATATCGAAAATACGTGGAAACAATGAAAAATTACTTAGAACAAAAAGGAGGAAACAAGTGCCAAAACAATGAATCATAGCAATTCATTTGAACGTGACAGTGATAATGCGATAAAAATGCTCACTACGCGATTTACGATTACTCCAGTCGGTGTATACAGCGCATACGAATGCAAAACACCGTCCACCGTGAATCGAAATATTACTAGTCTCGGTGTAACAGTTGACACCGCAAAGCAATCATAGGCTATATTTTCATTGTGACTTTGAAGTTTCATTTGCATAAAAATTTCTTTAGTGCACAGTAACCGAGACACAAGATAAACTCGTCGTTTTGTGGTAGAACACTGTTTACCGTATAATCGTATAGCCCCTGCTTGTGTCTCGATGAAGTGCCAGTGGAAATAAAATTGCATTAGAATTCTTGCCGCAGGAGATTTGTTAGCGAGTACACCGTCTGTGCGTCTCTTTTATAAAAATGAATTCATGTGATGGACACATACATACTCTCACGTGTCAGTATAGATGATACGACTGCACGTTGTCGATAGTAGGATTTTTCCGATTGAAGTCCGTTACCGTGACCAGGCACGAAGTATATACATAGATATGTATGTTCATGAGTTGATTATCGTCGGAGACGGTACAGCAACAGGTGTGACCACGACAGGCGATTCTCCACGGAGAGAAATCCACATCGGTGTACTCGGTACAATGACTCCAGTCAAGAAATCATTTCCATAAATACCTTGACAGCAGGCGTTTCACCGAGTCCGCTGGATCCCTATTCCGCAGTTCGGGATCCGTACGGAACAGGTAGGCATAAAAAATCACAGCTCACAAGACATAAATGCAAACGGAACTGTTTCACACCATTTTTACTTACCTATTTACAAATTTTCACAATACGCACACACCAAAAAAGAAAAAGAAAGAGAAAGAGAAGGAGAAGAGGCTCTTGGGCAGAGAACTACGTGCCGATCATGCTCGACTGGAAATACCTGAACGACTACTTGATTGCTCTTTGCTTGGTTCGCTTCTTACCTGTTTTGCCCAGATGCATTCCTGATACGGACTCTCTCATTGGTCAGTTTATACCTGGGAAATATGGCGTTCAGATCTAACGGAATCGGATATTTTCGGTATGATGAAACAGGGATGTATTAATGTCCTGAGGAAATACTGTACTTCAGATGCAATTAGCTAGCTGTAACGAGTAATTAACATCTACCAATATTGCGATCTTGTCAATTATATTATTGAACAAAGTAAAAATGAAAGTTGAAAGCAGTGTTACCAAAATAATAAAAAAAAGAAACTGAAAGGAAATCATTTAGCAATGGCTTAATTATAAATTTATTAATAACAAGATGAAAATTGTTAAAAAGTTATTTACTAAAATCGATTGCATATATTTTGCAATTTTATTTTATGTTTTTGACTTTATATATTATAAAATTTTAAAACATAAATAATTACTACACGACATTCTTACAGGAACAACATTCTATTACAAATAACAACGTAAGTAAAATATAAAATAATGGTATATTACTCGGCACATTTAATTAAATAAGTCGAATGATTTAAAAAAAAATTATTCAATAAAACGAACTATGTACATAATTCGATAGCTTTACATTTCTTGTGATATTACGGAATTTCTGAAAAAATTCCAAGATTTGTACCTTGCACCAATAAGACTATTCGTTACAACGAATGAATATAAGATCTTTCCTTGTAGATGGGTAATACCTGTTGATTAGTATTGGAAGAGAAATACGTGTATTAAATTATTTAATTTAACACAATATGTTTTATAAATCATTTTTTACTTTCACATACGTAACAAAATATTTATATTAATGGAAGACAAAAATTAGTAGGAATATACTTTTTATTTATGATGTACAATTAATAAATTTAGGAAAAAAAATTTGGAAGAGTACACTATACTAAATACAATATCAAATATAATTTGATTAAAAAATATTGGACCTATTTGAAGTGCAATAAAAAAGAAATATAATATTCAATTATTGAGTATTTTACCAATAGTTGATTGAATTTTAGGAAAATAATACTTTATTTTCTTAGAAAGTGAAAAAATATAGGGAAAAATTTCAATTAAATAAATTAGCATAGAGTTTCTTAAATTACTATCCAGTTTTATTCCTGTTTGTACATTGTACTTTATCTTTAATAATACATAAATCTACACATTTAAATGTTAAATTCTTACACGTCATTTGCATAATCTTCTGGGTTCTTTCGGTGCATTTTATAATTTTCTTCACATGCCCATTCTCTTAACATATAGCCTCCAAGAAAAACTGAAATGTAAAACAAAACTTTAATACATAAAAATATAATATTGATCATGATATAAAAATTTGTTTGATTAGACAACCACTGTAATATCTTTATTGTGTTGAAAATAACACAATTAATTATTACTAGGTAATAAGACAAGCTTACAGGGTCCAATTCGAAGAAAATGTGACATTGCTCGAAATGCCATTCTATTAACACCATCAACAATTCCAGTAAAAGCTTTTTGTTCATATGGGCTGAGGCGAAAATATGTAATACCAGACATCCGTTTAAGATTTCCAAATTTCAACCCCATTTTGACTAAATTCTGCAAAAAAAATTATTTAAATTCTTTAGGAGATAAATGAACATAACCAAAAAACTGTAAGTACTATTAAAATATGTTTTAATAATTTTAAAAGATCTTATTTGAGAAAGGAATTTTTATTTAATTCGTGTCATTATTAAATATCAAAACTTAATTGTTCTAAAATGATAAGACTTACATAATTCGTACTTCACTAGACGAGACGTAACAAAACTGAGAGTACTGATACCTAGCCTAGTATTTTGCTAAGTGGTGCATATATCTATATCATGCGCAAAAGTGGTAAATTTAAACTGCATA
>NW_017100842.1:407235-429598 GCF_001263275.1 Habropoda laboriosa
GTAAGTATATAAAATATATTTGATTTTTTCATGATTTTTATTAATAAATCATAGGAATTAGTAACTAGTTCGATTATATAATAATCGTAAAAGCTAGAATTTCATAGGGAATTTTCATTTTTATTCGTCATTTATTATATTTAAAATTTCAGTTCGTAGTTGCTTACGTTTTACGCATAATGTTTTGTTAATAATACTATTATCAATCTTCCCTTTTCCTTAAGCTTTTAAAGATTTTTCGTATAGATAATAATCTTTTTACATTCACATCTATGATATTAATTTTCTATAAAAAAGCGTACGTGAAGAACTGCCGATCTTTTCCTTGGTACAAGGTGGCGCCACTGTTGCATTATAATGAAGTAGGCACAAGGGAAGAAGAGGTATACGAAGCAAGGAATAGGACAGTTGCTCGTGTGCGAGGCTCCGCGTGATATCGTGGATGTTGTGTACTGTGTGTTTTGTGCCTATCGCATACATTGTCATCTGCTTCTCACGAGGTACACAAATGCAGTTCGTAAAGATGGTTTATCGAAGCATATTTCCAAATGAATTCTCGCAGCCGGTGAACTGAGTAACAGTGCTAAACCTGACGCGAGGTCCTCACCCGCGTTAGGTGCGTTGTGGGCCACCTATCCGCGTCCAAGCTGTGTCGAGCACTCAAGTCATGGTATCGAGGGTCGACACGAACTTCGGTTGTGACGATTTTTTCGGGACTTATCATTGCACCCAAGACATGGCTTGTGACCGTGGTAATTCGGACTTCGAGTTCATCATACCGCCAGAGGCGCCGGTCTTCGAACCGAGTATCGAGGAGTTTCACGACCCCCTTGGCTACATCGCAAAAATACGACCGATCGCTGAGAAGTCTGGCATTTGTAAGATCAAACCGCCGCCTGTGAGTAAATCCTTCCATCACGATTACATCAATCTTTTTCTCTCTCTGCTTTCTCTTTCTTTTCCGTTATCATTTAGAAGGACGCTGTTGTACACGCATCTTCCTTATTCTTCGTTTAAAATCAGACCAGTGTGAATGGACAAATTTTGTATTTCTTTTCTTTTTGTGATCGACGAACGTGCAGATATGCATGCACGACCTCGTTTACGTACTGTGACGCTTCCGCACGAACATCACAGCCGTGACATCATAAAATAAATGAGTTCCTACGTAATATGTACTTTAGAACAAAAATTAAACCAATGGACAAAATTAATTTCTCTGAATGGAGTACTTTTATGCAAATATCAGTGTCTCCTTTTTCTTGTGCCCGCGTTAAAACTTCAGTCTGGTAAAAGGCATGGTGTTCTGTCGACATAAGTCGAAAGATAATACGATCAAAAGGGAAGAAAAGACCACGATGTATTATGTTGAAGGATTTTAATTTTATGGTTTTCAACTGTTGGGACATGTGTTGATGTTCGAAATGCATCAATATCTTTTGACCCAGGACGTTACAATTGGGAGTGACAGGATTGTTGGAAAATAAAAAAATCTGAAATGAAATACGTTTGGTACTCGTCTCATTGCGACATTAATATCGTTATAGCTAGAAGGTACGCTATGTAAAATGGCCGAGACAATCGAAACAATGTCACCTTAGCAAAATGTCTTGAAATGTTTCGGAAATTCTAAACGATACTCGTGACATCGATAGAGAAAGCGCCGAAATAATTATCAACATTCGTAGCCGACGATCTTGAGACATTTATGACATCGCAATATTAGGGATACAGGAATCGTTTGATGTGTTCTTAGGAAGTTTCTATTTCATCTAAAAATATGAATATCATCATAACTTTTTATATGAATAAATATTCTCAACTTTGTCGAGTGTCATATGGCACGTTTCGCAAAAATTTCTGCGTGGTTCCATTTATTTACGAATTTGGCACGATATTTTTTCAGTTCCATGTTTTACGTGGTAGAAAGCGAGACACAGAACCATTAAAAATTTCCCGGTGCCTATATAAGGAAATTTCTAGTTCTTGCAAAATATTCAATTTTTTAGCTCGAATTTTGTAAATTGTTCGTTTGATTTGTATCACCATTAGAATCGATTTGAGCCACCATTTTGTTTTCACATGTGTAAAGAATGATTTTACAATATAATTTTATGGTTACACCTTGAATGCAAAAGATAAAGTAATAGTCAAGGAGAACTAGTAATAACTTCAAAACAAATCGAATGCTGAAGATGTTGATGTTTTTAATGAACGACCATTTAAAACGCATCGTAAGAAAATGCGTATAAGTAATAATTTGACAAGGCTTACATTAAATCAGCATTGAGAAATTTATGCAATTACTTTGCAAAAATTTGTATGCAGTGTCTAAAACATGTCGTAAGTCATATAAAATCTTACCACGTGAACTTTTACAAGGGAAATTCAATTAAGTTATAACTTTTTCTTATGTATCAAAAATACACTTTTATGAAAGCTGAATTATCATAAACTGGTATTTCTTAATTTAGCTAATAAATTTTTTCAAAATTATTCGAATATGTATTGCTACTCCGATAATGGAAAGATGTTATAAATTCTATAAAGTTATTTCAAATTGTCCAATTATGAGACGTAAAAATACTGTACCGTTTTTGGATAAATAGTGTTTAGATTCATAACACCCTTTTTTTTTTACTCCACAGTGATAGGATGTATCATCTTGACGACCATTAACGTTTTCCTCCCTGCTAACCACTTTTTCAGCTTTTATGAAATCGATTTTCTTGGAAACCGTAACTGCTCATTTTTGTTGACAAGCTGAGTTTTTTTTATCTATTCGATAATCTAGATAGATTGTACTGATCTATTTATCTGTAAATCGTTACTCTTTGAGAAAATTCATATTTTGTAACGGGATGACGCCATTACGGAAATAACTATGGTCACGGCATTAAATGGGCGTCGTATATGGAGAAAATCTTCGTGCTATTTATTTTCGACTTGAGTTTTTATGTTGCAATGATACACAACCACCTTAACGATGTGTTTTGTTGTTTATTCTGACCATATAATTAGATATCAAAACTTCAAATGTCGGCTAACGACAAAAGAAATTTTCTCATTTTTATTTTGATGACTGTTTCGTATTTCGTATTACATGTTCTTAAAAAGTGGACTGATCTTACAATGGTGTTGCGTCACGATAGAGATGAAGCTACGAAAGCACTTATCGATTATTTAGATAGACATATACTTTTATGTGTTACAGTATTCATCAATATGTTTTTAATGATTTAGAAAAGAATAAAATCAAAATAAAAACCATTCTCCTGTTGTTCCTTTACCTTAAGCAGATATCCATAAACATTCACAATCATATTTTTATTTTTATACATATTGTACATAAATCCTTATTTTATTAAACTAATTAACTCATCTGAAGACCTGTAAGTACTATCGCATGAATTTACGAAATGCAAATTATGTTAAAAGTCGTGGTAAATAATGTTGCATAATTCGCGAAATATCGTATTGTTTTATAAGTTTTTTATGTTTGTATTTTTATAACTAAATTTACATTGTAAATAAAAGTATATATAGGTTGATTAAGGGTGTTTGTAGTTTTTATTTCATATTATCTTGTTTATAATTGATCTATTTTATTGTTATCTTATTTATAAACATTGAATTTCAGGTAATATTTATTGCTAATAGATATTCCATGTAATAGTAACATAACATCATTTCAATTTATATTACAAATTTATTATCCCATTTTGATATCCTTTTTTGCAAGTAAAAGTAAATAATATGTACAAATTATTTTTATAAATATATTTTCCTTTTTCAGAATTGGCAACCACCATTTGCTGTTGATGTTGATAAATTCAAATTTGTTCCAAGGATACAGAGATTGAATGAATTAGAAGCAAAAACAAGAATAAAACTTAATTTCTTGGATCAAATTGCAAAATTTTGGGAACTTCAAGGTTCTTCTTTAAAAATTCCACTTGTAGAACGCAAGGCTCTTGATTTGTATTCCTTACACAAAATAGTCACTGATGAGGGTTTGTGGTGTTTTTCCTTAATTATTAATATTTCACTTTAAGAATTCCAATATTGTAAATATTGGTGCATTAACAATATTTGCAGGTGGTATTGAGACTGTGACAAAAGAAAGGAGATGGGCAAAAATTGCAAATAAATTAGGTTATCCTTCTGGACGCAGTGTAGGAAGTATTCTAAAAAATCACTATGAACGCATTTTATATCCATTTGACGTATTTAAACAAGGGAAAACATTGACAGATATAGTAAGTTGTTTTATTTTATACATTTAAAATTTTTTGAAAATCAATGTATGTATATAATGTATGTTAAATTATGTAGAAAATTGAACCAGATTCTAATGTGAATGAGAAAAAAGATAGAGATTATAAACCACATGGAATTATATCACGACAACAAATTAAACCCCCAACTGAAAAGTTTTCACGTCGGTCAAAAAGATTTAGTTGCCAAGAAGAAAAGCAGGAAGCTTCTATTAAACAAGAAGATTGTAAGGATGAATGTGACTCTGATAGTGATTGTAAAGATGGAATTAGAAGTAGACATTATGATGATAAAGATAATAGTAAAGAACTTAAAAAACTACAATTTTATGGACCTGGCCCAAAAATGGCTGGGTTTAATACCAAAGAAGCAAAAAAATCTAATAAAACTAGAGGTGTAAAACTTGTTTATGAATTTGACCCTGTGAGTGTACATTATGTTTAGTTATACTGTAATTTTTATTTGTGACAAATATTCTGTTCTAATTTACATGTACATTTTTCTAGTTGGCAAAGTATATTTGCCACAATTGTGGAAGAGGTGATAATGAAGAAAATATGCTTTTATGTGATGGATGTGATGATAGTTATCATACTTTTTGCTTAATGCCTCCGTTGACAGAAATACCAAAAGGTGATTGGAGGTGTCCAAAATGTGTTGCAGAAGAAGTTTCTAAACCAATGGAAGCATTTGGATTTGAACAAGCACAAAGGGAATATACCCTTCAACAATTTGGAGAAATGGCTGACCAGTTTAAAAGCGATTACTTTAACATGCCTGTACATGTATGTAATTCTGTGATATCTTGTAATGTAATGAAATTGACATAAATTTATTTTGTATAGATGGTACCAACATCTTTAGTAGAAAAAGAATTTTGGCGGATAGTTTCTTCCATTGATGAAGATGTAACAGTTGAATATGGAGCAGATTTACATACTATGGATCATGGATCCGGATTTCCAACAAAAACAAGTGTTAATTTGTTTACCTGTGATCAAGAGTATGCTGAATCTTCCTGGAATTTAAATAACTTGCCAGTTTTACGTGGAAGTGTCCTAGGTCATATTAATGCTGATATTAGTGGTATGAAAGTTCCATGGATGTATGTTGGTATGTGTTTTGCAACATTTTGCTGGCACAATGAGGATCATTGGAGCTACTCAATTAATTATTTACACTGGGGAGAGCCAAAAACATGGTATGGTGTACCAGGCTCTCAGGCAGAACGATTTGAACATTCAATGAAATCTGCTGCACCAGAATTATTTCATAGTCAACCAGATTTACTTCATCAGTTGGTTACTATTATGAATCCTAATATTTTAACAAATGAAGGTAACATAACATTATTTTTAATAGTCGTTTTATTAATCAAAAAATATTTTACGGACTATCGTTGACATCATTTGTATTTGATTCATAGGTGTTACAGTATTCAGAACTGATCAACACGCGGGTGAATTTGTCGTAACATTTCCAAGAGCATATCATGCAGGCTTTAATCAAGGATACAATTTTGCTGAAGCTGTAAATTTTGCTCCTGCTGATTGGGTATATTTCAAGTTCTTACCATTAAGATATTTTTATATTTAATATATATATATATTTCATAGATTTTATACTATGTTTAATAGCTTAAAGTTGGACGAGAATGTATAACTCATTATTCGAATTTAAGACGATTTTGTGTATTTTCTCATGATGAATTAGTATGTAAAATGTCATTGGATCCAGATTCATTGGACATAGGAATTGCAACTGCAACTTATCACGATATGCTTCAAATGGTGGATGATGAGAAAAAACTACGAAAGAATTTGTTGGAATGGGTAAGTGATATTTATCTTTTATTTGATATGATTGAATGCTTTTTAAATTTGATACACATGTAAATATTTATTTGAAATAATATGTTTGATTTAGCATAAAAATTTAATTCTTTGTTTAAGTAAAACGTATAACATTATTTGGATTTGTTCAGAATGCATAAATACCTAAAATGTTTAAAATTGCCTCCAAAACCGCTTTCTCACACAAAATAGATTATAATTCTAAATGCAAAGCCTAATATATTTAGGTCAAACAGTATAGTACATGCTGAGACATTCCCTCACATATAACATTACACGTACACGTCGGCACATACACAATCGTAACCATGCGGGCACACGCGGTGAAAGACGTGTGTGCGGCTGATATTACCAACCATTGGACATCGTAGAGTTCCACCGTCCACGTTACAATCTTCATTAATGCCTTCATATATTTCGTTATTTTTGGTTAGCCTGCATTCGTGTCGTTAAAATAGTTTTTGTGCCATCGTTTCTTAGTTATCAGCCTTGACTCGTTTATACGTATTTGGTGTGTCTCTGATCATGGTTATATAACTTTTATTGGTGAATAGAGGTTATGTTTTTAAAGCTTTGCCATGATGCTAAACAGGCATAATTTCTCTGTTGATTCAGAGATTTTCGTACTTTTTCTTTTGATTTTAGTGAAAAGTGTTAATGACAATTTTAAACAAATCATATATTTATGAAATCTTTTATTATTTTGTAGTTTATTTGTCCACAGATGGATACATGTGTTTCATTGATAATTTTATTCTGCATTGCAATATTTCTTTTGAAATGTAAGAGTGATAAATTAATTAATAATTGACTTTTCTGTTAAAAACTACAATTTTCAGGGTGTAACAGAAGCAGAACGAGAAGCATTTGAACTTTTGCCAGATGATGAGAGACAGTGTGAAGCGTGCAAGACAACTTGTTTTTTGAGTGCAGTTACATGTTCATGCCAAAGTTCTCAGTTAGTTTGTTTAAGACATTTCACAGAGCTTTGTGATTGTCCTCCAGAAAAGCATACATTACGTTATCGCTATACTTTAGACGAATTACCAATTATGTTACAAAAATTAAAATTAAAAGCAGAGTCATTTGACTCATGGGTGACAAAAGTAAAGGAAGCAATGGATCCTGACAAAAAGAATGATAAAATTGAATTAAGTGAATTGAAAGAACTTTTAAATGAAGCAGAAAATAAAAAATTTCCAGAAAGTGAATTGCTTACAGCTTTAACAACTGCTGTGCAGGATGCTGAAAAATGTGCAAGTGTTGCACAGCAACTTTTGAATAACAAACAACGTACCAGGTATGGCTGTCTTTTAATTTAGGTCTATATCAACACTACTACTTATACTAAGCAAATAAAACTATTTGAAACTTTTTACGTAGAACCAGGCAATCTGTTGAAACTAAATACAAGCTTACAGTAGAAGAATTAACTCTTTTCTACAAAGAAATAACAAACCTATGCTGTGAACTTAAGGAATCTGATGGAGTAAAATTCATACTTGATCAAGTGTTGCAATTTCAAAAAGAAGCAGAAGAATTAGAATCTAAAGAAGATGATTGTGATATTGAACAATTGGAAAAGTGTATTGATTTTGGGGATTCTATTTGTATTGAACTACCTCAACTTACACGTTTGAAACAAGTAAGTGCACATAAATGTAATGTGTATACTTTTAATAGAAATGTGTTCTTGTTCCTTAATATGATTAAGTATGTATTTATTATAGAAATTAGCACAAATACAATGGCTTGAGGAAGTAAAGTCTATTCAAGAAGATCCAAAATCTATACACCGTGATGACTTATTAAAATTGATTGAAAAAGGTATGACAATACCTCCTCACTTGAGTATAGAACATACTCTTTCAAAACTACAAGTATTAATGCTTGCAATTGATAAGTGGGAAGAAAAGGCAAAGCTGTATCTTCATACAAAAAATAGACAAACTATTTCAAGTCTTGAAGAATTTATTCATGCAGCTGACAGTGTAGAGGCTTATTTACCAAGTTTAGATGTTCTTCAAGACACGTTGAATAAAGCAAAAAATTGGACAAAGATGGTAGAAGAGATGCAAGCAAGAGATAATTTTCCATATTACAATACATTAGATGACCTAATTAAAAGGGGTAGAAATATTTCACTGCATCTAGATGCCCTTCCAATCTTAGAATCTACACTATCACAAGCAAAAACCTGGAAAGAAAGGACAGCAAGAACATTCCTAAGGAAAAATTCACATTATACTTTAATGGAAGCTTTATCACCACGAATAGGAGTTGGTATACAAGCTTTAAAAGCTAAAAAGAGTAAGAGTGAAGATTCCGTAGGACCTGTATTCGTCTGTGATACAAAATTGGACGATTCCAATGACTCGGCTACTATTGTAGCCGCATTTAAATTAGCCGAACAACGTGAAATGGAAGCAATGAGAAATTTAAGGGACAGAAATTTAATGAA
Organism: Habropoda laboriosa; assembly: GCF_001263275.1. Taxonomy (NCBI): domain Eukaryota; kingdom Metazoa; phylum Arthropoda; class Insecta; order Hymenoptera; family Apidae; genus Habropoda; species Habropoda laboriosa. The sequence continues at coordinate 415,828 of NW_017100842.1, forward strand.
AACCGAAATAGACGATTCGAGGTATTGTGTCTGTCGTCGACCAAGGTTTGGGCTCATGCTTCAATGTGAGCTTTGTAAAGATTGGTTCCATTGTAAATAACATTTTATAATTTTAATGTATGCAGTTATTAATTAAATTTATCAGTATTTAAGCGAAATTAATTATAATTTTAGCAAATTGCGTACCCTTGCCAAAAACATCGTACAAAGGAAAATTACCAATGTCAAGGGAAATTAAATTTTTATGCCCTTGTTGTTTACGTTCACGGCGGCCACGGTTAGAAACTATTTTGGCACTTTTAGTTAGTCTTCAAAAAATTCCAATCCGTTTACCAGAGGGTGAAGCATTGCAGTGTTTAACGGAACGTGCAATGAATTGGCAGGTTAGTTTTACATGAAAATGAATGATAACAAATTCTATATAAAATGTAACGATATACATAATATACATAGTATACGTACATCGAATAGGATCGAGCACGGCAGGCACTAGCTACGGATGAAATTTCGTCGGCATTGGCAAAATTATCTGTACTTTCGCAAAAACTGGTTGAAGCGGCAGCAAGGGAAAAGACAGAGAAAATTATCAGCAGTGAACTGAAAAAAGCAGCCAATAATCCTGAATTACATCAGAGAGTACAAGCAATTGCACCTCTTAGTGGTGTGCATTCAGATGACAGCGCGCTTAGTACTGCAGTAAGTGTATTCAAATTTGTATAAATGTAGAATGTGAAATTACGTATAAAATATATCCTATATTATAAAGGTTGAATACATATATGCAATATATTTTAGGATGATGATGACGATGTTGTTACTATAGATGATGACGAGCCAAGCTGCAGTACGTTCAACAGCAATGAACACGCATATTCTTATAGTAAGATTTTTCTTCATAAAAAAAAATAGATGTTAAAAGTATAAATTCATGATGTTCAAATTTTGTTTTTCAGTATCAAAAATTCAACGAAAATCGCAATCAAATGATTCGGCCGAAGTTGCCGTTGTACTTTCACAGACAGCGAGGTTACGTTTAGAAGAATTAATGATGGAAGGTGATTTATTAGAAGTTGCATTAGATGAAACCCAACACATTTGGCGTATATTAAGTCATACAAATAGTCCAAGTACCGTTCGGAAGTACGCATCATATGAAGAAATTCAGTCTGGTATAAATCAAGATACAAAGGATGTAAAAAAGCGTGGAAGAAAAAGGAAATCCGAAGAATTCGAGTTATTGAAAAAACTTGGAAGGCAAAAAATGGAAGAAAAAAACTTAGCTAAACGAAAAGTGCTGCAGAAAGAAAAGAAATCGGCTAGTTCCCCATTGCCAATAAAGCGTGGACCTCGAAAGGTAATTAAATTTAGTAATGTTATTTGCCTCGAATTAAAACTTACAAAGTTGCATAATACTTACATGAAATTTGCAATTACAGTTTTGTTAGTAACAAAGTTGCATTTATTAATGAAGTTTGAATTCGAGACAGTTTTGAACTTAAAATAATTGAAATAAACAGTGTTTTGAACACCAATCAGCTCGATTTCAGTTAAATGTAAATTCTAGATAAAACGCAAAGAAGGTGAAGATGGTCCAAAGAAAAGAGGTGGTAACAGGAAAAAGACCAAACAAGATACTTCGGACGAAGAAGATGATTGCGCAGCTGTTAATTGCTTACGACCTAGTGGTAAGAATATTTCTTCTCGAAGAAATAATTTAATACCACTATTGTCATGATGTAATACAGGTTTCTCTTTTGGTTTTGTTATTTTAGGTAGGGAAGTTGACTGGGTACAATGTGATGGCGGCTGTGAAGGTTGGTTTCATATGCACTGTGTTGGATTAGATCGTACAGAAATTGCGGAGGAAGACGATTACATATGCAGTAATTGTAAAGATGCAGAACAGAATTCAACGGTAAGTTAGATTAAAATGTCCAGGTCCCCGCTGTTAACTTTACATTAGATAATTTTGCACATACTTATTATATTTATAGTAAATATTTTTAGCAGCTTGATAAATTATTATGTTATTATTTTTCTTCGTTTAGCATTTTAATTATATACAACTTAACTATTTTCTAATTCTCTATTTCAGTTGTTCAATACTTTAAGTTCTTACTTTTTAGTTGCTAAGTAGTGCATTACATTATAGTTTTAGTGCAACATTTTTTTGTGTTGTCTATACTGTAGTCAAGAGCGCCAGATCCATTAGCTGAATCATTAGGCCTGGATGCACTTCTTTCCCTTTCTCAATCTCAGGGTTACCAGGGCACAGACAGTGAAGCAGACATTCAAGAAACGACATCCTTCGTCAGGACTTACTAGCCGGCTTTATCGTGTTAGCTCTGTACAAGGCTAGGATGTTTATCAATTTCAAATAATTTCGACTGTGAAGCTTACAGTCCGACAATTAACGTTACCTACAATCATTATTCAGTCAGTTGGTACTGCAGGTCACCATGTGCCGTTTGAGTAGAGTTGCGAGTGGATATTGGAGATAAAGTATTATAATGCGATCAAATTATAATCTTGACGACTATGAACTTATATTTTGATTTGATACGCTATACAGAGCAATCAATTTTTTGTATGTATTATATATTGCAATGTATTTTATTTTTTTAAGATAAAACAAATGTTTATTAAGAGGAGGATTTGTTGCCCCAATACAATACGTTCGTTCATATTTATGGAAAATTAATTTCACGCATTGATATTTAATGTTAATTTATAACATCAAAACCAGCTTGTTTCTATTCAGAATAACATTTTAATTTCCAATTAATTACAAGGTTCTGATTAAAGAAATTTCTAAATCAGTAAATATTCTAGAGAACAGGTATCACGGATGAACCGTGATATACTTGGTGTTTCAGATGGAATTTAAAAAAATAGTATATTTTGCATCTCATTGTAACTGTTATTTCATATCTCTCGCTGCGAATATTGATGGGAAAGAAAATACTGGTTTTGTGAGACCAACGACTGTTAACTAACTAATGATATACGTTAGCACTATTTATAATGCGATTCATAGTGTGAATGTAATGCTCTTTTCATAAGTGAAATGTGAAAAGATGTAAAAAAAAGTCGAAGGCGGGAAATATAATTTGACCTAACGATTTGGGCATAATATAACACGAAAGAAAAATTAACGACGGCGATAATATATGTGACAAAGAAGAGTCATCTCAGAATACTTCTAATACAAAGAAGATTTCGTCGGTTTTTTTATCGGCTTTTAATTGTAATGGCGCAAAAGGTGAAATCGATTTCCTTTGCGCTAAAATAGTATGTACAGATAGACTGAGATATGTGTGTATTAAGATATAGATATTATACATATATATGTAAGAAGATTAGATTGAAATATAGAAGTAAGTTACAGTTTGTATAAAACAAAGAATTGACACGCAGATACATAGCATACCTAAATCTGCCTTTCTAAAATAATTCATTGGATTTTGGACCAGAGTGTACAACTTATATAATTTATACGAGCTGCGAATCATTTAATTTTCATTTCATCTCATGTTGCTTATCACAAACATTTTGAAAATCGTTTTGTATTATGGTATTATTGATTTCAGTGAAGAATATTTGAATGGCCTACAAAACTTAGATTTTATAACGTAAATTCTATTAGTAGTATTATAAATCATTAATTTTATTATTTGAACCGTTCAGCAGATAGAAGTATTCATTTTAATTTCTCTCATGACTATTACATTTTGTAATATTTGGCAGGTCGCTCTATGATATTGCATATTTCTTCATATATATCTATCTTTTCATTTTATAAATTCAACGTTCGTTCGTTCGTTTTCAATTTTTAAAGCCGTTAACTGTCTAATGCGTTAAACTTCACTGAACATTGTTAACATTCGAATGATGTGTAATGCATTGATGTAGTATAATTAAAGCTTACTTATTACTTTGTACATTAAAGTATTATAAAAATCGCTAAATATTATAAAGATGATACTTACACTAACTGATAAGATATATTCCGTAATAAATCATTTTATAAATGTTGTAAGCATTATAAATATGGATCTCATTCTTGGTAAACAAAACTGAAAAAAGGGGTTGGTGTTCATCTGTGAAACACTGATGTAAAATATAGATTATGGCATGTAATTTGTGTATTTAATGTTGACTCTGGTACAAAACCATGCTTAGTGTATTAGTTGATAACGACGTTCTTTAGTTACTTTTGAATGTGATTATTCAGGTTTTTTTTTTTTTTTTTTTTAAAGGAAGAAAGTTATTCGTTTTACTCCCATGTAAACGTGTTATGTGCGTGTCTCTATCTATTAATGTGGTTTTTTTTGCACGATATGCAAAGTAAAACTGCATTGTGTAAAAAATGAAACTTTTTATCGTGTAGGTCGTCGATTGGCGAAGGTGTGCTAGAAGCGCATGAAATTTTGTATAATTAATTGTTGAAGAAAACAAATATCAATCATTGAGTTTCCATTATGATCTAAAACTATATGAATGTATGTTATGTGTGGAACGACGCGACGCACAGTGTGTTTTAAACATTTACAATATCCGGACATACGATGAAAATCGGTGATGCTGGCATAACAGAATGAATTCTGTTAATAAATGTTCATGTTCCATTAAAAAAAAAAAAAGAAAGGAAAGACGGATTGTTCGATCACTCTGTTGACAGAATTCATTTTATAATAATCGTAGTGATAAAAACATACCGAAGTATTATGCATCATCCACGATTAAGTATATGTCACGTGTTTCGTTTAAAACAGACTGTAGGTCAAAGAATCGATGAGACATTATGTGTACACACATATATTTTTGTACAGATACAAAAAGGCTCAATAATCTCTTCGATTATTGCTCCTGGATACGCGGGAACACAGTGAATTTCTAACGATAGTGTGTTTTCGCGATTCGGTTAGGGTGAGGTACGAATTTCATTTGTTTCCTTTCGTAATAAAAATTATATATATATATATACATATATACACACACACATGTACGTATATTGGTTATATATGTATTTTATACAAGGTACTTAGAATCATTTTCTATTAAGAGATATAAATATAAAAAAAAAGAGGAAAAAAGAAAGAAACGAACAATAAATTTGTGTGCTTCATGAAGTGGTACACTATCATTAAAAATACATTGTGACTAATGACATGAAAAAAAAAAGAAGAAAAAAAGATTGAAACTACGTGATCGCTTACAGCTGTTGCAAAATGGACATATTCGAGCATTGTACTTTACCATGAAATACTAGTATACTATGTTGAATACTGATCACTCGTTCAGCATAATATGAGGCAAGTGCCTAGGCGTTTCCAAGAAATAATACAAATCATCTTAACAAAAGAAATTCATCTTTGTTAATATTCTTGAGCACAAACTGTCTAGTACTGATTCTCTTCTTTCTTGCAACGAGAAATGTTTACGTAACTTGCACTTAATGACGGATTAAAATTCACCGAATCCAAACGAGTGGTATATATTATTAAAAGGAAAGAGTATTATGCTTCAACCAAATCATTTTTATAAAATTAATGCTGTAATTAGGGGTGATTAGTTTTATATGTAAGAAGATTTAATTTCGAAGCTCAGCTAATATTTATTTTAATATATAATTCGTTTTCTCATTTAATCGGTAGATAAATTCTTTTAAAAGGGGGGGAATATCAAATGAATTCCAGTTTCATTTGAAATTTCCGTTTTGTGATATTGTTGCAATTTGCTTACTCATGATAGCCGTTTTATTTTCATGTCAATTAATACTTAGTTTGTCTTTTGTGATTCTGAGATGTTGGCTTAATTCTGTTCAATTTACACATGATCATTACTTACTTAACAATTGGATCGTTCACTTTCATTGAAATGATTTAATCAAAAATTGTTACTTAACTTCTTTCAATGCATTATTACAAAGTAACCCTCTTAATATATATATTAAGCTCAGTTGTTTCTTTGTTTATTCCTATTCTGTGTATCATGCAGAAAAATCAGTATAGAAACATTCGTGTCAAACGTGTCTTAAGTTATTCCGAACTTCACCTCGCAACGAAAAAAAAAAGAAAAGAAAAGGAAAACTCTTCGATTCCACCAAAAATTTTGTATAGTTTTACAGAGAAGCATTGTCGTATATTTCGTATTTATACGTTCTCGTCTCTTTGTGTTTTTTTCTCGAATGTCCTGAAAGTTCATTTGTTCACGAGGAAAACTTCCCACAAATACGATCCTTTGTCGTCGTCACTTGCGTAAATAACCATTTTAACTGTGTAACACAGATACATTGTTTATTTCCTTTATACACAAATCATTTTAGACAGAAATATTTATGAGACAGTAAATGTAATTTAGGGCTAAGTAGCGTTAACGTAGTTTTTATTTGTAAGATTATATCACTTTGATTTCCGATAAAATATATTAAATGTATATGTGTACATGTACATTCAATACCATAAGCTGCTTCTTTTTCTCGTTGTCTTATATAGCTGAAACAGAAAGAAACATAATATATTAGATCAAAGAACAGAGAAACGTCCAAAAATTAATCTTCGAACTACTATTTTATTTTCACACATTTTCATGAAATGAAACGTGCATGTTGATAAAAAAAAAAAGGACAGACCGACTAAATGCATCCGGACATTTAAGAGAAAATTTTCTTGTCAAAAAGGCTATCGTTGCTCATTTTCCGTGATGTAACATTATTTAAAAGGGGTCGATGTCCGTGGAAGCGTATTCGTGTAACCTGTGGGAGAGATAGAATGTCAATAAAGAGCGGCGGAACATGAAAGTTGGGGGAGATGTGAATTTCTCGTTTATATGACGTACAACGGGAAGTTGAGCAAGCCGGGTCAGAAGAAGATTCGTGTTTGTGTAGGATAGAGCTTTCGGCAAAAAGTAATATTTCAGGCGTTAGAAGGAAGATTAGAAATGCGAACGTGATTTTTGCCCGAATATCAAACTTCCTTCGAAGCGGCGAATTTTTACGCTGTGAAATATGAAAAATTTGTCTTCCGCACTATATTTTTTCTTTTTTTGTATAAGTTGGTTTTGTATAAAAAAATTTTTGTTTTTTAAACACTGTTTTGTTTCCTTTTTACGTATACTTTCGATAACAATAGCATTCACTGTCTTAACAACATGACGAATAATACGAATAATTAATAATCGATATCGAATGTTACTAATTTCAATATCACACGCATAAATGCTTGGTGGAATTGCGCATATTGTTTTGTCCATTAATGCAGCCGCGCATTTCAATATCAAATCAGGCATGGAAACAGACTCGACGTCGCATCAAACACACAGTTTAAACGAATGACTCAACCTGAATTTTTTGCTCCTGATGTACGTACAGCTATTGCTGTGTATGCAAAAAATGATTCACCACCGCGGGGATTTCGTTGTTCGTTTTCATGAAGTTTAACGCTCGCGAAATATCAGACTTGTCGCGTCTTCCCGTGATTCAAATGCGGTACTTCCATCTTTGACATTTCCATACTTTCGATGACTACATTATACTTTATAATCGAGGTTTTACTTCGTTCGAAGAGGCGAAGTTCGATACTCACCTTTATTTCGTTGAAAATAGTTGTTCAAGGGTCAGTCGAGTCACGATTATCCAGTCAAACATTCCATTTTGATATTTCAATTTGCGTCGATGCGAAATGTTGGCGAAGTATATCGTTAACGTTATCCACTGATGATAATGTTAGCGGTAAACGTGGTAAACAAAGTGTCGCTTCTGAAAACAAGGTATGAAAATAAAGATAATGGTTGTTAAATATCTCCTGTTCCTTCGTATTTTTATTTACTCTTTTAACACTTCACGCAGCCTTGAGCTTCATGTACGAATGCCACTGTTGAATTAGACGAGAACGACATATCTACGATTTAACTGACTGGTTTTATTCCGTGGATGATCATATGTACGATTTCCTGTACGCGGAAGTCTGTAATATTTCACTCTAACTTGTACACTTTTATGGTGCGAGGCACTCGTATTTCTGTCACGTGCGCAAAAACAATTTCACCATAGACGCGATTCGAAGTAAAAGGAGGGAACATAACCTTTTGTACAGCGAGCATTATCTTTTTCATTTATGCCATTGGTTTCATACAATTTTACAACTTATGATGAATTGAAAAGTACTTTATGATTCCGTTGTTCGTGGAAAGAACGAAAGTGTGACGAATGAAATCATTCGTAGAGAGGAATGTCTTCTGTCCGAACGAAGAAACGTCACTTTGACAACTTCCGCCCTCAGGTTCTAAAAAGTGTAACGCTTTGAAGGCGGGAGGGAATAGTTCCAAATAATAGGCGCTTTTGTTCTTTCTGACGTAACGTATTTTTTGAAGTATGGAACGAAAATTTATCGCAAAGTATAAGAATTCAATTCCTGGTCATATAACATATCATAAAGAAGAGCAGTTCATTAAACAATATAAAATGGAGTACAACATCAAAGAACAACACCGCAAGTAGAGTTAATACATGTAACGATTCGATAAGGTTTTTTTCTTTGAAGTCGTTTAGTCTGTTTCCGCAAAAAATATACAGTGTAAGACCGAAAGAAGAGGTAATAAAGGGTTATTTGTGTGTCAAACAGATAAGCTTGAATTGTAATTTCGATTGTGTCCGGATATTTTCGTGGAACGGAACGGACCTGTCCCAAGGTGTCAAGACAGTGGTCCCTTCGTTTTCATTCGGCTGTTTCCGTGGACGTTCGGTGGGCTGGCGCGCGCTCCGTTTGGTATACGGCGCCTCAGTGTTCGTTGCGACTCCGTAATAGCGGGATACGTTCCCGCGGTGTCTGGCTGCTTCGTTACCGCGTCGTAACCAGAATCGCGTACGCGAGGTGCGAGAACGCCCCAAGTAACCGTTTTCGTAACTATCCGCGTGTACCGGGTGAAAATTGCCGACTCGTGTTGCACGTTTTCCAGTCTAATTGTGCGTACTGCGTAAACCGGACAGCGACTGGGAGGAGAGAAGAAAGAGAGAGAAAGAAAAAGAGAAAGAGTGAGAAGGGTCACGCAGGGACTGCAGAGAAAGGAAAGACGAAAGGATTATATATTCGAACAACATGGCCACTGCAATCGACGACCGGCAGGAGTTGTTGGAGCAATTTCAAGAGGTGAGTCCTTTTTTTCCCTTGATGATCGATCTTTGTGTAATCGCGTCACGGGACAGTCGTTACTATGGTTTTTCTGGTTGATATTGCACGTATTACTACGTATACCGTGGCTTCTTATCGATCGCCGGTTTTATCAGCATGCTTTCGTGGAAACCCACCCTCGTGGGGACTACGCAGGGTGTCGCCGCCCTGCAGTCAGTTTACTCGTTTTTTACACCAACCCATCGTGAATTTCTAAATGTACGTAAGGTATGGGGTGAATCGTATTATTTTACGAACACGCGTATCCTAACAGAATACGATTGCACGAAACTTATTAGCATATCGTGTTCACGATATTCTTTATCCAATTGAATCATATGTATGCACGAGTGAATCAGAGTAACTCTATGCGGTTGTCTTCTGTAACGAGAGGATATGAATCACGCGTAATTCATTTAGAAAAACAGCGTATACACATCCCGCGGACGCTTTACCGGCGTCGACTGCGTTGAACGTCAACAGTTTTTCAAATCGATCGAGCGCGTAATTACGCTCGATATATCGAGTATCGTGACCCGGTCACTTTTCACTTATACCCCCTTGTACGCACGTTCACGCACGTCTAACCACTCACTCTCTTTCTCGCTGTTCATACTACGCATATACAACGTGTTTTGCGTTACGTGCTCACATGCTTGTTAAACAGCTCGAGCGAAAGAGTCCATTAACTGTTACATTCGTTATGAACTGAGAGCATTATCTGTTGTGCTAACAGTTCATGTTACCGGCACCGGGTTTATTTACATTCTGTCTCGCGTCGAAACGACAGCCACCATAGGATCCACGAAACAATGTACGAAATTTATCAATCCATGTCACGTCTAAATTACCCTACCTTATTTATCGTGCAATTGCTTCCTCGTTTCACCGAGGATTTACCATGAATTTGCTTTCCCAACGGAGTCGACCTATCAGCTTTTAATTTCTTCTGATAAATGTCTCTAAAATTCTTCGATACCGTTATGCCCATACGAGGAGAAAGAGTTTCAACTCTCGAACACCGTGTCGCTGCATTCTCGCGTACAAGAGGAAGACATGTGACCATGATCGCACGTGCTCGTCCTTCGAATACCTACGGTCGCTCTAATTACTCTTTACCATTACCGTTTGAACCGTACCATCGTGGCTATACACCGTTCACGAACCTGTGTGCGTCATTCACGGTTTTTCAATCTGTTTTGTGGGGTCCGGTGTCTCGTTGCCAAGTCGTTGTTACTTGTTTCAACCAGTTCACTTTTCACGGTTGATTAACTGACCGTGTAGTCTCCGTTTCGTGATCCTTTTTTTTTCTCGCCTCGGTGTCTGTTAACAACGACCAATTTGTCACCGTTACGAGTTTATAACGCTGTTCAATATCGAAATACGATACAGTGTTTATTGGACACACAATGGTACATTGTTTGGTCGGTGTACTGGATGCTAGATGGAACCAATATCGAATTATAGGTTAACTTCACTCAGCTATATATATATATTGCTAGTTTCGTTATATTCTACTTTTTTCTCCCCCCACATTCTATCGCGATGAAACGAGTTACGAAACCTGAAAGAGAAACCGTTCTGTGTTTCTTTTTCTGTTCTTTTCCGTTGAATAGAGAATGAAACGGAATATAAAGAAACTCATCAACGATTACGACGCCTTTTTGTCTCTGTACGCCGTACTCTATCCGTCGGGCAGTGTGTTGATATCGATTGAATTTGCTATTTATGAGTCAGAGTGGCGCGGTCGGTCAGCCGTCGTCGTCGTCGTCGTTTCGTCGTCGGCTTTCTCCTCAATTTATTCGTTTGCGGTGGGGCCAGTGCGCGGCGTGGCGCGGCTTGGCGTTTAAGCCCAGCAGCAGGATACAATTATAACCGTCGATGCGGACGGTGCTTAGAAGCGAGATGAGAGAATCCCCTCGAAAACAATGACCTTGCTCAAGAGTATAAGGGAGATGGCGAAATTGCTCCCTTCCGCCGGCATTGTCGAGAAAGTCTTCAATTATCTTATTGATCGCGTTACCGGTGCGAGAGAACCGCGCAACCCCTTCCGCGACATCCTGCCGTTGCAGCGTTGCGAAAGTGCACACGCGAACACGCGTCGAAGGGCACGGCTTAGGGGACCACCCCTGACGCGCTGTACACGTCATGGGCCTGGATGCCGCTGGATTTTAGTTTCTACCTCGTGATTCTCTGTCGTCTGGCGTGTATCGGTGCTCTGAGAATAAGAATTTATGGAACGGTTGAAATATTGAAACGCTGGATGATTGAAATAATAATGTGTGATATTTGAGATAATTGAAATAGTAACGTATGATATTTGGGATAATTGAAATTTTAATATATAATATTTGGGATAATTAAATTTGTAATGTATGATATTCAGGATGATAAAAATAGTAATGTGTGATATTTTGGATAATTGAAATATTAATATATCATATCTGGGATAATTGAAATAGAGATGTATGATATCTGGGATAATTAAAATAGTGATGTATGATATCTGGGATAATGAAAATAGTAATGTGTGATATTTGGGGCAATTGAAATAATAATATGTGATATTTGGGAGAATTGAAATAGTAATGCATGATATTTGGGATAATTGAAATGTTAATATATAATATTTGGGAGAATTGAAATAGTAATATAAGATATTTGGGATAATGAAAATAGTGATGTACGATATTTGGGATAATTGAAGCAGCAATATATGATATTTGGAATATCGATACAGTAACGTAGTCTAATAATTGAAATCTAAGAATAATAAGAACTGGAGAAATCGGAATATTTCTAACAATTGAGATACCACGATATGTGCAATTCGAGAAGTTGGAGTAATTGTAAACCAGAATAATTGACACGATTAGATATTCCAAATAATTGATTTAATTGAAACTAAAATACTTCGTACATCTGAAGTAATAGGAACATTAAAGTACTCGAAGCTAGAATAGCCGAAGTAATTGAATCATTAGAATAGTTGAAAAATTCCAAGTCAATTACCGTTCATTATCTACGTTAGAAGCAAATCGATGTAATTTATCGAATATACTCCAAGATCAGAGTTAACAGGATTCTTCGATATTTTAAACTAATTTCTACCGGTCTAAGGAGAGAGAAGTCTTTTAAATTGAGGAAAATTGGTTTTACAAAATCTCGTTGAACAGAGGGAATCTGATATTTACCGGGTAATAGGGTTGTTTAAGTTATTCAAGTAGATCGAATTCTTGGAGTAATTTCCGTCGGTCAAGGTGCTCGAGGTGTTGAAGGGCTTTAACTTGGTTTCAGTGGGAGCTTAACTTGGTTCCATCTGTCTAGAGGACGCGGACAGATCTAATAGTCTCTCGTTCCCTTCTGCTTCCTGCCAAGCTGTATCTCGGATTTACTTTTCGGTAGCGAAAGTCGTTAGTGGAAGTAATCGAGGTGGGATTCGTATTTACACTCGGCCGAGGGTGCTCGAAAGGGAGTCGTAGCAGTCCTCGTGGCTCTAGAGAGTCCTAAAGCGATTACGGAACACTCAGAACCTTCTCCGTGCTCGTTTTTTTTTTTTTTTTTTTTTTTTAAATTGAACATCTACAGGATTATATGGGCCATATGGAACACTTGAAAAAATTACCTTTTATAAAAACAGAGATCTTCTGTATAATAATAAAATTTATTAGACAGACGATACAGTGCAATATTGTATTTTACTCCAATTCGAATATGTAGATAAATTTTTCCGGAGGATTGAAATTCTTTGAAATTCCATTATCTTCAATTTTAGTAAGAGAAAAGTGGCATTAAAGTTAGTGAGAAAAAAGAAGATTGCAAGTAAAGAAGCAACGCAGAATAATATCGTATTTTACTCCAATTGGAATATTTCACGATAACGATTGAAATTCCTTGAAATTCCATTACCTTCAATTTCAGGAAGAGAAAAGTGTAATTAAAGTTAACGGGGACAAATAAAGATAGAAGATAGTAAGTAACAGAAAATTTCGTCGCGATGATGGAAAAATTTGCATTCGTCGGCAACGTAATAGGCGGAATTCCAGACACAGATCAGATAACAACATCCGGAGGAATGATTTCGAATTCTCGAAAGCGTCGATTCCTTCTGCGGTCGTTCGCATCGGAAACGTTCTGCATCGGCTTTAAAGCGAGGCGCAGCGGCTTTTTTAGCGCATCTAAATCACCCCTCGAGTATGTAAATATGTATTTCGCAATGGGGCCCGCGTCGGTGTGGATTACGGTCGCTCCGGTGCACAAGGGGTTGAGAGTCACCCCGTCAGAAACAATGTCGCAAAGAGTGTTCTTGTAAAAGGGGCGCGATGCAACCTACCCGGATATATCTTTCTTCCAGTTTTCCTTCTCGCCACGGGCGAGTTTCCAATTAAAAAATCCCGGAAATCTTTCAGTTACACTTGCGTTTAGTATGTCTTGTCTTTAACCGGACAAACGAAAATTGCATGCATAGTTCGTTGGAAAACAGTTTCTCGAGTTTTCTTTTCTTATCTTTTATTTCGGAATTAAACACATTTTTTAAAGTTTCATCAATCTATGAAAGTCTATAAAAATTCTATCATTCTAAATATTTTGTAATTTCAAAA
>NW_017100842.1:430835-433203 GCF_001263275.1 Habropoda laboriosa
TGCGATCAAAAAATTGCTACTGCTCTATATAACGCGATAAAAAAAAGAAAGAAAGAAGGAACACACAAATTCTGAATTTGGAATTTTGAAATTTTTAGTTAATTAAATTTGACCCAAAAAACGATCTCTCTCGGTAAAACACAATTTCTATCATATTTCCCTCGTTATAGGTGGTCCTACTGTTCACAAATGTACAGTGTCACTGAAAATACACAAATATACAATATTAAAAAAAAAAACACAAATGCGTAGTCACCAGATTATCTTCACCGCCTCCTCCGCTGAAAACGAAACGTTAACTCGTCAGAGTTCGCTCTGTATTCACACACGAAATGCAGCGAGAAGTAGAGTGTATACTGGAAACACATTCACAGTTGAACTAGTTTCTCCAGTTGCGTTGGTAAAACGGCGTGACGTAAATAAAGGAGCACGTGCTCGCAGCCCCCTGAAGCGTCCTTAGAGTTAACCGGCACGTGCCGTTCTTTTCTTATCCAGACATTCGTTCTGTTGGTCCTTTACAGCGGAGCAAAAATAGACCGTCGATGTTGGGCCTCCTGAGAATTAAACGCTTACGTTTACGCCGGGTCCGTGGCATTCGCTAGCTCCCAGTAGGGAAGAAAAACACGCCTCCCTTGAAACAATCGGCGAACACCGCTGTGTTTATGGTTGCGCGTTCGAAAGGGGGGGGTCACCGAAATTTCAAAGAAACAAAGGAACGCGTGTAGATTTAGCCTTAATTTTCTCTGACCCGTTTGTATATTCTCGAGGTAAATTGGCTACCGTGACGACACACAGGTGTAATTATAATACACCGGCGTTCGTGAGTGTTAGGACACCCGTTATGATCGCGTAGAAAGTGTTGTAGGATTTGAATTGTGTTTCTTGAACAATTTTAGTGTTCTGTTAGTAAAAGTTTAGGTATGCATACCTATATTTAGTCGTTGTATTTGGAGATTTTACAACGAATAACTTTTTTTTAGGATTTTAATCATTTTTTTACCATTTTTGTGTGTCAAATAATTTTGTATTCAGTAGTGGCAATGAGACTTGCTTCACATTTAGCAAGTAGGATTTAGTAGATTTTAGTAGAATTCTAAAGATTTCAGCAGATTTCAGTAGATTTCAGGAGATTTCAATAGAATTCAGGAGATTTCAGTAGATTTCAGAGATTTCCGTTGATTTCAATAGAATTCGGCAGATTTCAGTAGATTTTGGTAGATTTCCGTTGATTTCAGAAGATTTCAATAGAATTCAGCAGACTGCAGTAAATTTTAGTAGATTTCCGTTGATTTCAGAAAATTTCAATAAAATACAGCAGAATTCAGTAGATTTTTGTAAATTTCCGTTGATTTCAGAAGATTTCAATAGATATGTATTAGTAGAATACAGTAGATTGTAATAGAATTCAGCATATTTCAGTAGATTTCAATAGATTTCAGTAGAATTCACTGGATTTCAGTATTCTTCACATTCGGTAATTGTCCCAATAACTTATGAACGGGAGTGCATATCGTTAAAAATGGGTAATCGAAAATGAAGCAGTCTCGCGTGTTTACTAATGTTATACAATAAGACCGTTTATGTATAAGTTACTACTACACGGGCCGTTTGGAATTTGTTGTTATATTTCATGCATCGGGTGTTTCTCAGGTACCGTGAGATCGTGGCTTCGGACCAAAACTGTTTCATAGTTGTGCGAGCATGAAATTAATGCAGCAATGTGCTACAATGCTCACGTAGGAAATGTTCTATGTTGCATCAAGTATGCACGGTGATTCTAGTAACTGGGCCTAGGCTAGAGTTTTGTTCCAAGTGAAGTTGGAAAAAAAAATCGTCGAGGAAAATTTTCCAATGGTTTTACAAGTTCTAGCTTACCAGGCTCTGTGACAGAATTTTTTCTCGCAAGCGAATCGGTACATTAGATAAGACGTATTGTTCGAACGTTCGAATATCCTCTTGAAAGAATCATACATCTTATACAAAACTGAAAAAAAAATGCACGAAGTAGTTTTTTAACATTCGTCAACAGTACAGTGTGAGAAAATATTCGAAAAGCCTATAGGCGCTAAGAGCACAGTGCGAGGAAATGTTCAGAGCGCCTATAGACGTCAAGGGCACAGTTTGAGAAAATTTTTAGAAGTGCCTATAGGCCCCAAGGGCACAATTTGAAAAAAGTTTTCAGAGCGCCTATAGTCGCCAAGGAAACGGTGCCAGAAAAATTTTAAAAGCGCCTACGGGCGCAAAAGGCACAATTTGAGAAAAATATTCAGAGCGTCTATAGGCACTAAGAGCACAGTGAGAGAAAATTTTCAGAACGCCTATAGGCGCCAAGGAAACAGTGCCAGAAAAATTTTAAAAGCGCCTGTAG
>NW_017100842.1:433283-441513 GCF_001263275.1 Habropoda laboriosa
GCGCCTATAGGCACCAAGGACACAGTGCGAGAAAATATTCACAGCGCCTATAGGCGCCAAGGGCGCAGCGCGAGAAAATATTCAAACCGCCTATAGGCGCCAAGGACAGAATGCAAGAAATTTTTCAACGCGCCTATAGTCTTCTACAGCATTGAAAGCGTTAATTACACAAAATAACTATAGTATCTCGTTTTTTCCCTCAATTTTATATCTCTTTCAGTATCACGAGGGATGTTTCAATTGCTTCGAAGTTCAGTCAGGGATATCGTTTCCAAAGTCCCAGAGATTAGGGACTGTTTAAAATGTGTCCCGCGAATATTGCTCAAGATAAAGTGGTCGTTCGACCTGAACGTTTCGTAATATCGTGGCGAACAATTAATCGCCAGCTCGTTCGTACGCCGAATTCCTTCTTCTTTTTTTTTCTTCTCTCCCGGTATGGTGCAACGCATGTGGGACACCGGTTCGAGTAAAAGCTCGTTCACAGGCCAACAATGCGTTCTGTTCGAATTGTTGCTCAACGGTGTTGTTATAATGGCGTGCCGCTATTATTATGCAATTGCACGTCGCTGGAATAGTAAAGGGGCTACGATCGGTCGCTTAAATGTAAGATTGTTACGAAATGCGCTCTCCTAGGTCGAATGGGTGTATTATGTGACGTTTTTCACTTGTTCCTCGTAGTTATTCTGTAATCCTTCTTTGGAACAATATCAATGTCACGTTTTTCCTTGTTTTTTAATATTTTAAAGGAAAATGTGTGAAAAATTAGAGAGGCAAGAACGCTTGACCAAATAAAGATTGTACCAGTTGCATGACTCATTGCTTATACACATATGTGGGTAAGATTTGGTTCATGACAGTCGCACTTCCTTGATGATACATTATCAAAAGAATAACACGCATTAGTCGGAATTTCTCAGGAATTTCGTGCATGGTGTTTCACTTGTATCGTACATTTTAACGTAGCAAAAAAATTCTCATATTTGAAAATTTTTATTCCCTTAACAACGTATCTTTTCTTCTCACCGATACGTCATTTTCTATTTTATTCTTCTGTTCTGTTGGATTGTTCGGAAAGTTTGTGGTGAAATTTAAGAAGAATTCAGAGCATCGTATCTGTGTTTCTAATTTACATAGCGATAAAAGTCAAACGGTGTTTTACTGGTTAGTCGAAGGTAAATCCAATGCGCCCCTTAAATTATATTCAAGGCGAATTTTTGCGATATTTTCTGCGGTGGAGCGTTGTCATTCAACGTCCACGCTTCGCAGAAGAAAATATAGTTCAACTTATATCTATCTTCGTTCATTTTCTGAATAATTTCAGGAATGCTTCGGATTCTTCTTTAAATAGCGATTAAAATACCTCTTCGTCGATTTTATCGTTATCTCAATTATAAACAGATACGATGATTTCAATTCTTTCTACATTTCTCTACGATTTTTCTAAACCACCCTATATATCCCCTGTTGACTTTATGAACAATTTGAGGAATGTATTGGATTCGTCTTTAAATATCGAGTAAAGTACCTTTTGATTTTTGTCGCTATCTCAATTAGAAACAGAGATACAATGATTTGAATTTTTCCTACATTTCCTTACGAACTTTTTGAACCACCCTATATATTCTGCTCTGTTGATTTTATCAATAAATCCAGGAGTGCGTTGGATTCGTCTTTAAATATCGAGTAAAGTACCTTTTGATTTTTGTCGCTATTTCAATTAGAAACAGATACAATGATTTGAATTTTTCCTACATTTCCTTACGAACTTTTTGAACCACCCTATATATTCTCCCCTGTTGATCTCCTGAATAATTTGAGGAATTTGTTGAATTTGTCTTGAAATATCGAGTAAAGTACCTTTTGATTTTTGTCGCTATCTCAATTAGAAACAGATACGAGGATTTGAATTCTTCCTACATTTCCTTACGAACTTTTTGAACCACCCTATATATTCTTCCCTGTTGATTTTATCAATAAATCCAGGAGTGCGTTGGATTCGTCTTGAAATATCGAGTAAAGTACCTTTTGATTTTTGTCCCTATCTGAATTAGAAACAGAGATACGATGATTTCAAATCTCCCTCCATTTTACTACGAATTTTCCAAACCACCCGGTACGTTAAATTAACCTTTACTCCATCCTACATAAACGAATATAAATATTCCACATATCCTACATAAACGACTATAAATATTCCACATATCCCACGTAAACAAATATAAATATTCCCCACATCTACCCTATTCTACACCACCGAAGAGCCCACGAGTTGAGAACCGTCGCTTTTTCATTATCCCGTATACACGAGAAGCACCGGAAGTCGCGTGGACGGGTATCGAACCCCGGGCGAAAAGTGCGTCAAGTTCGACAGTGAATCATTCCGAGGCGTTTGTAATGGACGTTAAAACAACAGGATAATTACAGGCCTTGAAAATTTCCATCTAAATGAAGCGTGTCAAAGAACAACACACCACCTGTCGTTCGATTAAAACAAAGCGGTAGAGATGTGATTGTTTTCACGCGATTCATTTCTGTGTACATATACACTACCGGCCGAAACTTTGGAATCACCTGCCAATTTATATTAATATTGAATCTGTTACTAATTGATTCGAAATTGATGTTGTGGAGATCAATAGCACTTTATCTCATTTCGATTCGTTTGAATAATAAAAAATTCCTTGGAAAATTATTATAAATGCCAACATTTTTGGGGAATTTTTGTGCAACTTGCAATGCACAGTGGTTCCAAACATTTGGCCGGTACTGTATCTACGGTATCAAGGTGAAGATACAAGTGAAACGATCGACGATTACAAATCGGCGCGGTCACGTTTAAAATCCACTCTGTGACTCTACTTTTACAACGAACGACGTTGAATAATATTCCATAATATCCTCTATTCATCTTCATTTCAACTTGGATCGTTTAACATCCGTGGAAGCTCGTTCGTTCGAGCTTGTTTCCCTCCCTAATGAGCGTTGTACCTTGTAAAACTTAATGCCGCGTTATTTGTGCTCGTCAAAGAGAGATTTCTCTCGTTTTACATCGAACGTAATTCCCTCCTGCACAATGTTTCCCCTGTTTCTGCGTGTGGTCGTGGAAAAATCCGGTCATAATTCGCTGGAGGAATTTCTCTGTCTCTATGAATGTGCCCTTTATGAGCGAGAAAATGCATATCACCTCTGAAGCTCTCTGGGAGGGCAAGCCTCGTCATTTTTCCTCTATTAATTTCAAGCTTGCCTCGAAACTTCGATCCATTTCCGTTTCAATCGAGTTAGCTATATACAGTGATTTCCGCTAATATTCGAACACTCTTTAGAACAGTATAACTTCTTTTCAATTGGACCTAACGATTTGAGTTCTTTTTTTAAGTTAGGAAAAAAATTTGGAAAAAATTGCAATTTGCGGGAATCGCGAGGAAAATTGTGAAGGTGACTTTTTGCTCATTTTTTATCCGAGCTTGTTGCGAAAATTTAAAAAATACGTTTTGTAGATCTATGTCCATTTTACACGCGTTGAAAGTTTCATCGAAATCGGTAGATGGAGAAACAAGCGACCAGGCATCGAAAGATGTAAGAATCTGCAGATTTATTACAATTACAAGTCGAGACTCGTGAAAAACAGAGATTTTCAAAAATTTTTAACAGTTTGTAGCTCGTAGCAACGTTAACCGATTACGATGAAATTTTCAGCAAGTGCAAATTTTTAGCATAAACTTACAAAACGTATTTTTTACAGTTTCATTACCGACTCCGATAAAGAAAGGTGTAAACAGTGACCTTTACACAAATTGCAATTTTTAAAAAATTTTTTGCACGTCATCTAGTACACTAATCCTTCTAACTTCTAAAAAAAAATTCAAGTCGTTTGGTCCAATTTTAAAAAAAAATTGTACTGTTCTAAAAAGTGTTCAAATATTAATGAAAGTCTCTCATGAATAGAAGACTCTGTATAATGGAATTTCATCATTTTTCCCTATTAATTTCAAGCTGATTTCGAAACTCAGATCTATTTCTGTTCCCTTCAATCGAGTCGAGTCGTATATGTAGAATACGTGACGATTTTTATGGAATAGAATACTCCGGTTGTACAGAGAGAATCGTTTGACCATTGTGTCTCTTAATGGAATTTGATCAATGCCACTCGGCTAGATCGTTTGCTGTCGCTTCGATGGGTAAGCCACCGAGGACTATAAACGTTCCATAGTTTTCTATTCGTTATAGATATAGATATATAGGAGTGGAGAATAATCAAGATTGCTCAATGTCAGCATGAGACATGTTCTTTTTAGACTTTTATTTAGCTCACCGAGTCGTTCGGTTGTAACAATGACGCGGTTATGAATAATAAGCAGAGATGACCGTGCAGTGGAGATATCCGAGCGAAGTGAAATGCTTTTTGTCCAAACAATGGTCGATTATTCGTGTATTGAAATAATTACTTTGAAAAACGTTTCTTACGATTGGTTTCTTTTTAATTTGTGTTGTTGGAAATTTCAGAATACGTAGCCTTTTAGGTTAGAATTTTTGCTGGATTTTATATTCATCTTGTTTTTTTCTTTGTGAATATTACGGAGTAAGTTTAGTTCGAGAATGATAAGTTTCCTGCTGGTAAGTTACCGGCAGAGTTATTAATTCTACTTGGCGGAGAGCATCAAAATGTTCTTTTCAGGCTCCTTTTTCTCACATAAATACAAGCTTGCGTTTATAGTGCGTGGTGTTGTACACGCGTCCTTTGCCGGTTCGGTTCCCACGCTTAGCTCCTTATTACGCCTGTACATTTATAATTAATCCTTCCTCCAGCGAGGCTCCAGACTTCTAAGTGCCGGAGATAAGAGACGCGAACGGAACGAGCTTCCTTTAACGAACTGAACGCGTGATCGAAAAAAAAAAAAAATGATCTTATATTTATTTATCGATTGGATTTTCATGAATAAATCGATGGTTAAACGCGGTATCTCGACGATTAATAGAACGAAACGCGATGGTTAAACGCAGTATCTCGACGATTAATGGAACGAAACGCGAACAGATCGAAGCTTTAATGAAGATCGTGAAGAATTTTTTAACGTCGCTTTGTAGAGTGTTTTGTAACAGTCGTTTGATCGCGGGAAACTGTATTTCATCTTGAAAGTGGTCTTTGTTAGTAGGGAATATTCGAGATAAAGTGGGATTGTTTATGTTAAGTGAATCGAATTGAAATTAATTGAAATTTAAATATTGAAATTCCAATATTTAAATTTGGTAAATTAAATTGAGAATATTCATATTTTGGGAGTTAAATTTAGATAATTAAATTTAAACTATTCAAGATTTAAATTTAGTCAATGAAATTCTAATTATTCCAAGTTTAAATTCAGACAAACAAATTGAAACTGTTTGGAATTCTAATTCAGTCAATTAAATTTAAATTATTCGAAATGTAAATTCAGCCAATTAGATTCAAATTATTTGAAATTTAAATTCAGCCAAACAAATTCACACTGTTCGAAATTTAAATTATTCGAAACTTAAATCCAGCCAATAGAATTCGAGATATCCGGATTTTAAGTTTAGCCAATGAAATTCGAAATTTTGAAAATTCGATCTCAGCCAATGCCATTAAAGTGAGCACCATTTGAATTCAGCCAATAGAATTCGAGATATTCGAATTTTAAGTTTAGCCAATAAAATTCAAGATTTTGAAAATTTGATCTCAGCCAATGCCATTAAAGTGAGTACCATTTGAATCGAGCCAATAGAATTCGAGATATTTGAGTTTGAAGATTAACCAATGAAATTCAAAATTTTGAAAATTTGAACTCAGCCAATGAGATTCAAAGTATTGAAAATTTGAATTCAGGATTGCAGATTTCTGTATAAACATTACCATGTATAAAACATTCTTATAACTTAGGGAACTTAGGGAAACCAGGAAATGGTCGAACTTTTAGATTTCGCACAGTCAGATAGCTGTCTTGAAACACTGTGCGTCGTCTCAAATACGTATTCTCTCGTAGTCGTATCCGGTCAACTCGATAAAATATGTATTGATTTTCGCAAGAAGACAGAATTCTGTTGTGAAGACCCACGCAATATATTTCTCGGTTCGAATGCTGGGAATATCGTTTTGCACAGTGGCTAAGGAGAATACCAAATGCTAACGTCCACAGGAAATGTGCGCTAGGTGATTCGTGTGAAGCGTTTTTGGTGGTTCAGGTTGTGCACCTGAATTTACAAGTGTGTTCGTGCAATGTCTGGTCGTTTTTACAACTGAAGTAAGTTTTTAATATGAGTTTTTCGATTTGCAAAATTAAGTGTATAAAAATTTGAAAATTTAAATATTTAAAAATCTGAAACTTGGAAATTTAAATATTTGGGAATTTAAGTATTTGCAAATTTAAATATTTGAAAGTTCGAAACTTTGAATATTTGAAAGTTTGAAAATTTAAATATTTGAAAGTTTGACAATTTAAATATTTGAATATTCGAAAGTTTGAAACTTTGAATATTTGCAAATTTGAAAGTTTGAATGTTCGAAAGTTGGAAAATCTGGAAATCTGAATATTCGACTATTTGAAAATTTGAATACCGATTTGTGGGAAAGTAATCACGACAAAGCGTTAGATCTTGCACGCTCTCTCCTCGGCCTTCCCCTCTCAAATCAGACTATTCTACGTCGGTGAAGAGTCGAAATTGACAAAAATTCTATCTCAATTTCAAAGTGTTCACCGACGATAAGATACGAGCAGCAAGAAAAACAATTAATAACTATTCCACGATCTAAAACCTACTCCTATATCGAAAAACAACGTTTACAATCAATACTTATGGTCGCAAAGAAAAAGGAGTTTACACGTTCACAACGTGCATTTCACTTAAATCGAGTAGAGCCAGGAATAACCTGGTAAATCGTCTTTCGGTAATTAACCGGCAATAAGCACGATGGTAATCTTGCGCAATAACGTTTCTAGTAATTATCCTGTTCGGGTAAAAAATGATGAAATTGATAACCAGTCTCTGGGTAGTCTCGCCTTGTATCACAAGTTTTGATGGCTCGTTAATCAACAGATAAGACAAAATCCTTAGAGAATCGTTCTCATTAATATTCGATCGGCCGTTGAGCCTCGTTATTAGAACGTATTACCTTTCGCGGTTTCTCGAGGGCTCTAATTATTCCCGCATGTGCGTCAAATTAGCAGGCCCGCCACTGGCAAAGGCAACTTTGTATCGTCATCTGAAGCTGCTTAAACGCTGAATCCCATTACGGTTGGATGGACTTTAAAAATTCGAAGTTTAAAATCTGCATTTTCTGCTCTTCCATTTCTCAGTGCCTAATTCAGTTTCTCTATAAGATGCACGTTATCTGTCTATCACGAATACTCCCTTCTTCCATCATTTTTCGCCATGAGGAAACACTCTGCTCACGTTCGATCGGGCGAGCGGATATTCCCATCCTGCGCCGTTTACAAGGACCTTCAAGATCAACAGAGATTTCCTGCCGGCTCGAACAAGCTGCACACGCAAGCTCCGAGTTTTCGCAGAACTTTCGTGTATATACGTAAACGGTTTTACCGGGTAAAGAGAAACAGAGTTCGTGGACGCTTTTGAACCACCGTTCCTGCTCCACTTGCTCCAAACATTGCTCCTGCTAGCTAAAGAAAATCATCGCGAAAATATTAACCGAAGCATCAATAAACCATACTTTTCCACCATCAGTGCCAAGTGTAATAACAAAGGCGATACTTGCGAAGAAACTTTTACTCCAGTAAAACTCGCCGCCTTTAAACATGAACAGAAACATTAATAAACTACACGCTTCCAATGTTACATCAAAGACTTGAGTTTCGAAGGAACTTTTACTGCAGTAAAATTGGCTAACTTTTCCAACTATACCGTAGCAAAATCTAAAAATTATCGAGGAAAGCATCAATAAATCATACTTCTTCGATGTTGTACTAAACTGTAACAACGGAGAGTTTACTTTCGAAGAAAGTTTTAGTGCAGTTTAAAATAATAGTCTGTCGGGTTGGGGCTTCTATGCCCAACTGCTGGAGTATGAACGAGGAGAAATAAAGAGGGAGACTTGACTATGGGCGTAGAGTTCCGGATTGTCGGCTGAATTGATGTTCAAGTTTTCAGATTTTTAAATATTTAAATTTCGAAATGATCTAATCTTTAGATATTGAGATTTTGAAATATTTAAATTTCTAAATTTTAAATATTTAAATTTGGGAATTTTCAAATT
>NW_017100842.1:441706-453462 GCF_001263275.1 Habropoda laboriosa
TAAATATTTAAATTTTCAGATATTCAAATCTCTAGATATTTAAATTTCGAAATTTTCAAATCTTTAGGTATTTAAATTTTCAAATATTTAGGTCGCAGGTTCACTTCTCGCCCGGTCCCTCGAACTTTTCCTCATCTCCTACAACATCAACCTGTCCAACGTCACGAAACTATTTCGAGTCCTCTTCTTCACAGCGATAACCACCACCATTAGTCTACTTGTCCGTGATAGTGTCGTTGTTCCGCCCGATAAGCCATCGGGCAGAGTCCCTTAATGTGCCTTATGGATAAATAAGGTATCTCGAAATTGATGAGTCACTGGGCGGATATATCTTCTTACCATGGGGTCTTTACTATCCCCCGGGATTAATAAGTTTCGTCGAGTTACCGATCCGCGAGACCGGCAGTGTCGTGTGACTTCAATCTGTCAATCGGTGGTTTTGCATTTCGCCTCGAAGCTTTGCTAATCGAAACACGACTCTCGAAGGCCGATTGGAATGGAAACGTTACCGGCACACGCTCTTGCTCACCGATCGGTAACTGGACTCGTTGTAATTAAGCCGCGCTAATGAGTCCGCGTAAAATGAATTCGTACCCTTTCCAGCCTTCTAATTGCCTGCTAAAGACATTTTCATCGGACGCAACAGTGATTCTTCCACCTTACACAGTTGCTCGTACATGACTTCTTTTTTTTATCTTCATTCCTTTTGTATGTATGTACAGTGTAACGTAAACTTTGTGTTTCCAGTTTATCACATGAGGAGTTTAACTGGATGAATTTAACGATAGAATTATCTTTAATCGTTAGATGAAAAACGGAGCTGGGTCACATCTGACCCATCGTAAGATTTATTTGTCTTTACATTAGGGAATCAATTTTTTCCGTCAAATTATTATGTAAATGTATTAAACTACATTTCTCAGTAACTTAAGAAAAAAGTTGTATTGTTAATTAATCCTTTCGCTACGGCAGATTTTAATGCGTAACGTGGTAAATTTTTAACCACGGCTGTGAAATTTCTTATTTTGGCCGTGTCGTTTTAAAATTCCGCTTTTGAAATTAAGGTGGAAGTGCACCAAAAGGCTCCAGCAGTACCTATAGTGGCAGAAAATTTTCAAAATACTTATAAGCGCCAATAGTAACGATAGGATTAAATATAATAAAAATATAAAATATAGTATCTCATTTAAAAAAATAGAGAGGATCTCTAAATCTTTTCTACGCCTCCACTCACTTAAAAATTGTGTATAATAAATCACATTATGTCCTCTTCCATATCATGCAAATTCTCTATTTAACATTTTTCCGTATTATTATAAACAACAGAGATATTCCAGCTAAACAAATTTTTGCCCCACCCTGTATCCTGCGGACCTCCTATACGCGCAAGTAACACGGGTCACAAATGACCCAGCTTCCCCGACCTATACTTAAACCGTGTAATATACGTTTAATAAAGATTCTCCATTCCGATAGGTCGTGTAATATCAAGTAATTCCTAGATTCTTTCAAATTGTGCATATTTTAGAAAGACTTGTCCCACAGTGCATAAGTTTCCTAGTATACACACGCTGTTAAGAGTCAGCCAGTTCTCGGAGAATGTTTTCAAATACCAAAGTCAACGAGCCCGGACAACAACCAGGTTGTCGCGTTCACGTGGGACGAAAATATCTTTCGTTGAAAATATGCCCCGTCTGGAATGTCCTCAAAACCGTTAATCCTCTCAGGCCGCGTACGGTTCTCGATGTAAATTCCTCCGGCGTGGCGGAGCTTTGCCTCTAATTAATACAGAGAATCGGTCGAACAATGGAGCAAGAAGAAGGAAAGAAGGGAAGAAAAGAAAACAAGACTGACACTGCGGAGATCCTTCCCCTTTGCTAGGTCGAGTTCAAGCTTGGTAGAAACGGATAGATAACCGAGAGACGTTCTATATCCTGGGAACTTCCACGGCGTTTGCTCGTCATCCGGTGGTTTTACCATTTCCTCGTGATAATTATCGAAGCCTGCGGCCAATTTCGAAAGGGGAAATATGGTTGGGCGCGATTTCGAATTCTTTTAGATAGGAATTACGCGTGTCGTCGTAACGAACGTTCTTTTTATTATCGTTTTACTCGCTCGAGTATTTGTCGAGCTAGTAACGTTTTTATTTCGCAAATTGCGATATTCTGTTACGTTAACGTGTTCAGATAAAGCTGTCGGGCGTTGTATTGTCGTAGTAAGAAAGCGGAGATCTTGTCAGCTGAGTAAACAGCGTTATAGAACTATGCAGATGTGACGTTTTGGCTTTTACGTTAAATAAATTTGTTCCTGAGTTTGGAAGGGACCTCCGTCTCTCCCGCGTCTCTCCCTCGTCTCTTTCTTTTTTTGACAGTCTTTCTCTATTGTTTTCTCTTCTTCATCTCTTTCTCGTTCTCTCTCCATCTCACTCTCTATCCTACATTTCTCTTTTTTTCTTTTTCTTCCTCTCTTTCCCCCTTTTCTCTCTCTTTCTTCTCCCTTCGCTCTGTTTTCTCTCTCCCTCTTTTTTCTCCCTTTTCTCTCTTCTCTGTTTTCTCCTTCTCTCTCCTTCTCTCTCTCTCTCTCTCTCTCTCTATCTTTATTCTCCCTTCTATATTTCTCTCCTTATTCCCTTGTCTCTGTTCTTTCTCTCTCTCTCTCTTTTTCTCTTTTCTCATTCCTTCTCTTACCCTCAATCTCTCTCTCTCTTTCTGTGCGTGTGTGTGAAAGAGAGAGAGAGAGAGAAATCGAAGAAGGAAACTAAGCACGTAAGAAACGTAGAACAGGGAGCAATAGATAACCACAGGAAACGAGATCCATCGAGAGAGTAGTCTCAGTGTCTGCCTCCCGTGATTGCTTTCAGATCACCATATCTGTGCAACACTGTATATACTCGTTTCTGTGGAATCGAGACTATTGTGGTGAACGTTGATAAAACCTACATCCGTTGATTTGCTGTTACATACGGTTGGACTTTTATCGTCCTACAATTCCGATGAATTTCATCTCAGAAAAAAACCAACAAAAAAAGAAGGAAAAACATCGATTGGCTTATCGGCGTAATATGTAACCGGTCTCACGATATGTCGTTCGATGTAAACTTAAAAGGCAAACACGGTACTTTAAAAGGCCAAAACATATGGAGCATTCCATCGAGCTGATGTGTACACTCGTTCTCGCGGTCTCGCTCGTGTTTTTACACTTTTTCCTCCCTCTTTTTCCTTTTTTTTTTTTATCGTAAATGAAAATTGCGACGGTGTCGGTCGGGAACCGGAGATTGATAGCGGTAAAAATAGACGCGAATTATAGAAAAACGGGCCGGCGTTATCTCAAATCTTCTGGGTTCACGTGGTTGAGTATGAATCACACGGAGATGATCGCGTTATGTATACCACTCGGCACAGCGGTGCACTGACTCATTTATTTTAATTTCTGCGCGATCGATTCTCGCAATCAAGACTTGCGCTCTGATTCATTTACGCTGCCACCACTTTTCGATCGCTCGCGAAGAAAGTGGGCCAACGTTCGCCTCGTTTCACGTTCTCTCACATCTTTCCTTGATTTACACAGTCTGAGCTTGTCTTCCAGGTAAACCTACCGCAATATGAGTTTCTCGTGTGGATTTTAGAAAAAGTTTCGTGAAGTATCGTTCCTTCTTTACCCTTCGTTGGCAATCTGGGTCATTTATGACCCAAGTGAAATTTCACTCCCGTGTTCCTTCGAAGCGAATTTTTATTTTTACTAAAATGCTTTAAACATTCCAGAATTTTTTCAGACTTTTTGAAAGCTTAAAATAGTAAAAAAAGTTAGATTTGGGCGTAAACGACTCAGTTTCCCTAGGAAATGTGAAAAGATATGTTTGCTTAAGAAGAGTTAAAATAGGAGTTTATTTAATAATGTAATATAATATAATATAAATTATTAATATAATATTAATTATATTTTACTCTCTCTCTCTCTCTGTCTCGCTCATTCCTGTTCTGTCCTACTCTATTCTCACCCTAACCATTGCACCCTTTCCTATTCTCCTCCGTTTGGTTAAGCTTTGGTTAAATTTGTACTCTCCTTTCTCTCTTTCTTCTCAACTTTTCCAGCCATGCTTCTACCTTTCTGTCTCGTCTCCCACTCGCTATATCTTCCATCCTGATCTTTTCCTCTACTTCCCTGCAATTTCTTGTCAAGTGCTCCAGGTTCCCAAATCTGTCTCCGCTATTTCTTTAATAATAATAAAAGTTCTTGCATTGCGCTGGAACAAAAGTTCGCATCATTTGTCAAACCACCTAGACCAGTTCATCGCGCAGAAAAATGCGAAATTCTGGAAAAACGAGTTCACAAAACTGCCTCAAAAAGTGGCACATACACTATTGAACAAATCTTCACTTAAACGCCACGAACTTTAGTTCCATCCCAAACATTACAAACTGAAAGATTTTACGTAAAACCTGTGGTATAGCGATTGTTACACTTTACGGTGCACATAAACGCTAATCACCGTTCTACCATTGAAAATTGCCCAGGTGTATTTACACACAGGCAGGTCTTTAATTAGTTAACCAGTTCTCGTTCCAAGAAGAGTGGGAATCGTAAACGCAAATTACGCGGAAGAATGAAACTCTATGTAGTAATAACTTCTACGAAGGTGTATAACCACTTTCCAAAAGTATTATTCATCGATATATTATACACAACTTCCTGCTTGAAATTCCTACCGGCCGTAATACACTCAACCGGATGTACATGCGTAAAGAGCGTAGCCCTCGCCCTATCAGCCACTTCACTCCATAAACATCTTCAGAAATTATCCCATTACTACATAATTACCGTCAACGTCACTCTACGAATTCATTAACTCCGTGCACCACTCGAAACTCCATTATACTACTCAATATTTAAGTTCCATGCTGCCTTTTCCTGCGCCTTTTTCTTTTAATGCGAATCCCTTTGGCGCGCGCCAACCTATGTACTCCTCGTTTTAAACGTGCTGCCAAGTCTTTCATCTTCCTGAAACATTCCTAATTTTTCTACCTTTTTCTTCCTTTTTTTTTTTTTGGCTTTAACCCTCTAAGTCCCAGTGGAAGTCGAGAGTTTCGTACTAGAAATCCATGATTTTCACATTTTCGTGCATTTCAAGCGAGCAGCCTTCTAATTCGAAGTACAAAGTAGACTATTTTAATCCTGGAAAAAATTCTGCAAGTTTAAAACACTCCTGGATTTAGAGGGTTAATAAAAATTTGTTAGAATATATGGATCTCTGGAGTATTTTTTATGTATTACATTTCTGTGTTATTTAGCTATTAAAGGGATTAGGTAGAGTGAAGGATTTTCAGTTGAAAGAGGATCGGGATGTGTAGTTTCGAGTAAGTATGAGTGAGGTTTGTTCGTTTCGATGTGATAATATTATAACGACCGTGATGCAAGAATTGCAATTTCAGCGTTTCACAAGAGAAACTCTGGATAAGTGGGAGAATTGTAATTGGAGGAAATACACTTGTTAGGTCTACTCTCGACATCCTCGTATATCGATTTCGTCTCGACAACCATGCTTCTACCCATCCACGTTTATTCGTGTACATAAAGTGTAGTCACTTGCCTAACTAGACGAGTATCGAAGCTTCTACCGATCTTCTACTGATTTTACGATGTGTATGATAATTTGTGTCTGTATCGATCGTGGAGATATGTGTATAGTCGGAGGAAGAAATATAGAGAGGTGGTGTATTGAAGCTGTAAGGGGCGACATCGATTGATATGCCACACCCAGGGTTGTATATCATTTCTGAATTGATATTTAAAGTTTTGGATTATAATTTTCATTAAAGCTATACAGTATTAAGCCTCTGTCGTCTCTTGTTTAATAGTAATTGCCGCGTTGGTAAAATTAACCTGCGGCTGTTAAGGATTAAGGCACAGATAAATTTTTTAAATATAATATAATGGAAGAACCAGTTTTGAGTTGACATTAAACAGTTCTGAACGAGGTTCGTGCTCCTTATTTTCCTCAAATTGCTGTGTCAGTTCTTGTATTACACGTGCTTTGACGTTTTAACGATTTTACGACCTTACTGTATCGTTTCCATCGACTATACTTTGAGTCACTGGATATTTGTTAACTCTGATGAAAATATTTGCCGAGATAAGTTTTCGTTAAAATTTTGGAAAAACAATAATTTTGGGGAATAGTAGATTCTTCTATGAATGGATAATAAAAATTTGAAATTTATCTACCATTTTGTGCTAGTTTTGTTTCGAAAGTACGACTTCATCATATCGCTTCCACGGACTATACATTTCCGTTTTTTGAAACCCTGGTTAACTCTGACGAATGTATTTAGGTTTTCATTAATATCTTGGAAAAATGGAAATTTTGGAATATAGTAGATTCTTCTATGAACGAGAAATGAGAATTTGAGATGTAGCTACCATTTGTGTATGCTTTGTTTCGAAACTACGACTTCACTCTATCGCTTCCACCGGCTATACATTTCCGTTTTTAAGCCGCTGGATGACGAGAATATTGGTAAATTTTGGAAGACCTGGAAAAATAGAAATCTCGAAAATTGTAAATTCATCTACCACTTCGTGCTAGTCCTTGTTTCGAAACAAGACCTCGCTACATCGTTTCCACCGACTATACATAAACTCACAACGGTGCACATCTGTACCAGTATTTACTTTTCCCTTGGAATTCTCGTGCAGCCACGTGTTCGCTCCTCCATTCAATTATTCGCCAGATATTCCTTCCATCCATATCTCTCATCGTAAACGTTTACTCAGGTTTTCAGTGGTGAACTTTCCAGCCTTGTCAGCCGGGGCCTGTAGCGGCGGCACGATGTCGCAAGCGTTTGGGGGGGAAACGAGCGTTTCTGAATCGAGCAGCGTTAAATTACCAACCAGCGAGACAGGTTCGTGAAACCTCGACGAAACTATTATCCGATGTCACCGGAGTATCTCTTGCAAAACGTGAAACGTCTCCGCTCTAATTGGTCGTAATTAGGGAATAGAAACACCCGGTCCACGAATGAAAGGGAAAAAAAGGAACCGTACGTGTAACAACGATGAAATTAAATCGTTGGAGCGTGATTGTTGAAACGCGTACACAATGTGATTGTTGAATGAACAAGCGTCTGTCCTGTGAGAAGGCGAACCCAAGCAAGCAGGATGGTTTATGTTTAGAGGCGTACGAACGTATAAGGAGGTACTCTGGAGAGCTCATCGAGCAATGAAATAAAATCAGAGGTGATCGCACTTGGAAGAATGCGAGCTTGACTCACCGTCACCGATCTCGGACCGGCCAACTCGTGTGCTGAGAATTTGTCTGATCGCACGTGGCCGTGCACGGTGACGAGTCCTATCTGGAGAATGTGTAGCACACCGGGTATACAGAGTGTCCTTTAAGTAGGTTTTTATGTAGACTTTGTTGGTAATAGACGGACAAATTCATTCGGTGCCTTTTTTCACCAAGTTCAATGTTTGTGTCCAAAAGTCGAACAGAATTTTAACTTTCGATATAATCTCTGTTATCTTAGATCGCTTTTTTCCATTTACAGAGAAATTGACGAATTTTTTCTGTGCAACAATATCGCGGTTTTTAGTAGATAAAATCGTCGAGACTTTGTGGAAAGGGCAGTGATTTTATGTAGACTTTGTTGGTATTAGCTGTACAAATTCATTCGGCGCTTTCTTTCACTAAGTTCAATGTTTGTGTCCAAAAGTCAAACAGAATTTTAACGTTGGAAATAATTTCTGTTATCTTAGATCACTTTTTTCCATTTATACGGCAACTGATGAATCCTTTCTGTGAAAAAATATGGCGGTTTTAAGTAGATAAAAGTTAATACTTTGTGAAAAAGGCAGTAATACATCCTGTTGTTGAGCGAGACAAAAATGTGGAGCAAAAAATTTTTAGTCACGGAATATGTTGGTAAAGTTTGTATGGTAAGATATGGGACACCATGTACAGTGTAGTCTGTTGATTCAGTTGGGAAGTTGATTCGTAGGAGTTGAGAGGATTGTTGAATGATTGAACAGTAGCTTGTGGTTATTGATGTTATTGTGCTATTAGTGTTCACAGTGAAACATAATGTTGTTAGTCATAGAATGTTTCATTGGTTAGTCACTTAATGAAGCAATTTGCTTTTTTTTCTATTTCATTCTGCGGTTTGTACACCATTAACCTTTTATGACATCGAGGCAAGATTCGACGAAAGCGGATTGTACTGGTAATAAAGTTCATTTTTAATTCTAATTTCTCTTCTAATTCACAATACCCATCTACTAATGAAATCATAAAGCAGATAAATCAATTATTATTTAAATTAACTCCTTTACAAAATTGCTACTTCATACAGAGTACTTCAATAAGTGGTTGTTAAATTGATACAAAAGGTCGAATTGATGAAAAGTTTACTTTCTAATAAAAACCATTAAGCAGGTTAATTAATTATTCCAATTAATTCCTTTAAAAAATTGCTACTTAATACAATGTGCTTCAGTAGCTTGCTGTTACATTGACACAGAAGGTCAAATTGATGATAATTTTACTTTCTAATAAAATCAATGAGCAGGTTAATTAATTATTCCTATTAATTCCTTTGCAACGTTGCTGCTTAATACAGAATGTTTCAATAGCTTGCTGTTAAATTGACGAAAAGTTTGCTTTTTAAGAAAATCATTAAGCATGTAACTCAATTATTAAAATTAACTCCTTTACAAATTTGCTACTTAATGCAATATTGCTGCTTAATACAGGATGTTTCAATAGCTTGTTGTTAAATTGACGAAAAGTTTGCTTTTTAAGAAAATCATTAAGCATGTAACTCAATTATTAAAATTTACTCCTTTACAAAATTGCTACTTAATGCAATATTGCTGCTTAATACAGGATGTTTCAATAGCTTGTTGTTAAATTGACGAAAAGTTTGCTTTTTAAGAAAATCATTAAGCATGTAACTCAATTATTAAAATTTACTCCTTTACAAAATTGCTACTTAATGCAATATTGCTGCTTAATACAGAATGTTTCAATAGCTTGTTGTTAAATTGACAAAAAATTTACTTTTTAAGAAAATCATTAAGCATGTAACTCAATTATTAAAATTTACTCCTTTACAAAATTGCTACTTAATGCAATATTGCTGCTTAATACAGAATGTTTCAATAGCTTGTTGTTAAATTGACAAAAAATTTACTTTTTAAGAAAATCATTAAGCATGTAACTCAATTATTAAAATTTACTCCTTTACAAAATTGCTACTTAATGCAATATTGCTGCTTAATACAGAATGTTTCAATAGCTTGTTGTTAAATTGACAAAAAAGTTACTTTTTAAGAAAATCATTAAGCATGTAACTCAATTATTAAAATTTACTCCTTTACAAAATTGCTACTTAATGCAATATTGCTGCTTAATACAGAATGTTTCAATAGCTTGTTGTTAAATTGACAAAAAGTTTGCTTTTTAAGAAAATCATTAAGCATGTAACTCAATTATTAAAATTAACTCCTTTACAAAATTGCTACTTAATGCAATATTGCTGCTTAATACAGAATGTTTCAATAGCTTGTTGTTAAATTGACAAAAAGTTTGCTTTTTAAGAAAATCATTAACCATGTAACTCAATTATTAAAATTAACTCTTTTACAAAATTGCTACTTAATGCAATATTGTTGCTTAATACAGAGTGTTTCAATAGCTTGCTGGTAAATTGATACAGAAGGTCAAATTGATAAAAAGTTTACTTTCTAATAAAATCATTAAAAACAGGTAACTTAATTATTCAAATTAATTCCTCTACAAAATTGCTCGTTAATACAGGGTGTTTCAATAGTTGTCTCTTAAACTGATACAACGTATTCAGGAGATCAAATAGCTG
This sequence comes from Habropoda laboriosa, assembly GCF_001263275.1. Classification (NCBI taxonomy): domain Eukaryota; kingdom Metazoa; phylum Arthropoda; class Insecta; order Hymenoptera; family Apidae; genus Habropoda; species Habropoda laboriosa. The sequence goes on from NW_017100842.1 coordinate 451,576, forward strand.
AAAAAACGAACCAGAAACCTTCTAGTTAATACAACGTGTAACAAATAACTCGCGATTCATGCAACATAAGAGCCTACCACCTTTCGCAACTCCGAAGCACCGAGTACTTCAGGTCTGCGCTTACTCTAATATACCCCGACTCCTCGCTACAACCCTGAAGTACTGGAATTAACTAATAGTCCAATTCCCAGCGACTTACAGCCCCGGTGTTTGCACTTTACCGAGCAAGACCGAATGGCCGGCGTAAATTGAACGTTACAACGTTTTGTCCCATTTTCCGCGCAGGCAGAAACTAGTTTCGAACGAGCTCGCGAGTAGTCGTAACTATAGGGTTCAAGGCGTTCTACTTTCGAATTGTATTTATTACATCTCGAGTGTGCAACCAAAATTGGTGGCACTTCTCCGCGTATGCAATCGACGCGCGTGCATTTCTATGGAAAATCGGACTCGAGGGGAAAAATACGAACGTGAAATTACCTCATCGATTGAGAAAAGCAACGTGTAAAATTTTCCTCCTTCGTCTCCTCTCCTCCTATCTCGAGATACTTGGCATTCCTCGGCTAACATCCGCGACGCGACTCGTGTACGTGCTGCAATTAATTATACCGGTAATTGATCGGTATCGTTAACCTTGATCGCGTTAAGTCTCACTTTCGCCAGCGTTGTAAATCAAATCACGCGTGAATCGACGTGGCGTGTAACACGACCGATCTCGCGGTAAAAGTCGCGAGGGAATGTCGACGGAGTAAACGATTAATCGACGGGCTACCGTTCTCTAGCTCCAACCTTTAATAACGAACGTCGAATCATTTTTCTCAACGTTGACACCGTGTAGTCACGTTGGTTAACTGGCGAAACCAGTCGACGAGACTTCGTCTCAATAGTGGAATACACTGCGGTGATGCATCTTGAGTTACCATTGTATATACAGGGTGTCCGAAATTGTTTTCGACCAAACTTCGTCAGTATGTTCTACAGGTGTAGACGAGAAGAAAATGTTATATGAACGTAGGTGGTTTGAAGCTTCGTTAAGAAGTTACGAACGAAAATACGAAGTGCGAAGGGAACTGTAACGAGGTTGCGGTTGCTAGGATACGAGACAAACATGGCGCCGGCAAAAGTTACATTCGAACGACCTCGAATAGTAAACAGCTTGCATAAACAGACTAGATATACATATCGCTGATCTATTTATATTTTGTATTATAATTGCACATCCGTTACCATTCATTTCGTATTATCGTTGTAACTTTTTAATAAAGCTTCAAACGACCTATGTTTATATAACATTTTTCTCTTACCTACACCCATAGAACACGCTGACGAAGTTTGATCGAAACCAACTAGGACACCCGGTATATCACCGGCGTAGTTTCCATACGCTTGTTATACGTCTTCCTTAATCCCGCTGATTCAAGCTTGCGTTTCAAGTTGAAGCTTAAGGGGATCCGTATGTTGCGTCGTTGGAATATATAACACAAAGGCACGTTTACTTGATAAAAGAATGGAAAGAGGTTAAATCGTTGCGTAAGAGGGAACGTCCGTGCGTCGAATGTCCTTAGTTTTGGCCTTAGCCTGTTCTAACGAAAGAAGAAAACGTAGATACATTCTTAACGTTTAACTGGTGAAAACAGAATATGTATACGCTACTTTGTCGCGATATTCGCGAAAGTTCTCGAGAGAATTGCGGAAGCGATAAGTAACGTTTATGCACGTTCTCATGAATTTGTCGATAATTTGGTCACCAGTGAAATTTTCCGTGATGTACGATATAATGAACGGAGAAGAAGGAAAAAAAGAACGAAATTGTCGGTTACGCAAATTCACGGTTGCGTAATTTCCGAGGAAGTTTCAGTTTATTCTACGGTGGATACCTGATAGTTAGGC
>NW_017100842.1:453488-474988 GCF_001263275.1 Habropoda laboriosa
ATGGAATTAGATTAAACGCGCGTACACTTGCGCCGTGCTGTGTTTATCGAGGGACCGACGATCACGTCGCGGAGCGAGTATATGTATCCCTCGGGCCCGCGAAACGATTCGCTCGAAGCCGTTCAATTATCGCCACTTGAACTAACTCCGAAGCGACTAGCGAACTTTTTACTCTCTCTCACTCTATCGCCGCGGCGGCCATTAAGGGATCATTGCCGAGCTTTCAGCGGCGTGTAAAACGCGGTCGTAATTTATTCCGCGTGACAACGCATCGCGGCAGTCCGCCGCGTATAAATTAAACGCGCTGACAAAAAGGAACCGTACCACCACCGGGGTATGTATCACGACTCGTTACGAAAACTGTTATTTCGTTCGATGTACACACCGTGATCTCCTCCTCCTCCTCCTTTTGCATCGCGATTAATTGCTAGCGAGATGTTGAAGAATCTGATCGCGTGATCGCCTATTTGAAAAGATCGTCGATGTTCTCGTGTCGTGGGGAGTTTAATCGATGTCTCTGTTGAGGAATGAAATTCCACAGATTTGGTGGAGGAAGTTTGTAGGTTAGGTTAAATTTTTAGGGTTACTTACGATGTCAAGACTCGCAAGGGCTCTTTAACCCTTGCGCGACGAATGCAGGGTCATTTAGGACCCTTAGGCTCAGATTAGGAAATACACCTATTTTACGTGTACAACACTATAAAATCTCAACAAGAGGTTTATTCACGTTGTGAGTCGTACAAAGATATGGAAAATAATGAATATCGCCGCTTTTGAGGTTCTTATATTTATAGGGATTGGAAGAGGACGTGGAAGGGGCTAGAGAGGGGTTGAGGTAAAAGGTCTAGGAAAGTGGCAAAGGTTCTAGGTGACTAAGAACTAAACTGCAAAATATTGGGAAGAAACGAGTGTTCGCGATGCGCTGGCGTTTACCGAAGATACTAACGCGAGCGGCTGGCATCCATGAGTGATGTCGGTAGGCTGGTATCCAACAGTAAATAAACAAGAAAAGTATAAAATACATATAGTTGGAAGTGTACACATTTATACCCAATTCCTTCTTGAAATTTTGCTATGGCTCAAAATGACCCTGCAAATAGCATTCGTCTCCCGCGTCCGTCTAAAACCATTCACCTTTCGAGGGTTAAGGATTCTTTGGTAGCTGGAGATTATGGAATTATCAGGGATGTCGGAGAGGTTTAGAGGTGTGGAGGTTTCGAGGTCTCGAGGTTTTAGAATGTAATCAGAGGTTAGAGTGGTCTTTGAGGTCTGAAGAATTTCTGAGTCCTCGTGACCTCGAGGATCCCAGTGGTCTGGAAGGTCTTTATCTCTGGCGCCACTCTTGAGGCTGTAGAGTTTCTGGTCTACCTGATTCCTCGGCGCCATTCCCACGAGTGCGTCGTTCTGTGTTCGTCGCAGAGAGGTCCAATATTTTTGTAATATACTTATCAGTGTCTGGGGTACTGTCTCATCTCTGAGAACCTTCGTAAATTTAGTTATCGTGTGTTCTGTTTTGTCGTCGTTTATGGATGTTGTTTAACCCTCAAAGGCTACCATGGAGTAAATTTCACCCTATTTGATTTTTGTGTTAACCCTTTGTAGGCAAATTGGGTCGTTTATATCAGAGTTCAATTTTTTTATTATTCTACGTTTCGAAATATTTGAAAAAATTCTGGGTGACACATCAAAGTCTTTTGTTTCAATCCTCCGTAGGCAAATTTATTTTTTCACACTTTGTAGGTAAACCGGGTCGTTTATATCAGAGTTCAATTTTTTTACTATTCTAGGTTTTGAAAATATTTGAAAAAATTCTGAGAGACATATCAAAGTCTCTACTACATTGTATAATTGTTCGTTAAGTCAAGTGTTTGTAACTTCTTTCGATAAAAATAATTTATTTGGAAGAAATGCAAGAGTGAAATTTCACTTGGGTCATAAAGGACCCAAATTGCTCACGGAAGGTTAATTTTATTAAAGGACGTAACCACTGGCAATGCTAATTTTATGGGTATTTGTACACACTGTGAGTAGCGGGAATATTATCAAAAATAAATTAATTCTCCCACATATTTTAACCTGTTAACTGAATTCACTTGTCAAACAGAAATTGAATCTCTCTAGTTTACAATTAAAAATGAATTTTATCTTTCTTCCCGCAAGTGTTATTTTATATTTAACGCAGGTAAATAAACTATTGTGTTCTAAGTATTGACGAACCAACTACGAGTCAACTCATCTTCCCCAGTTAAAAGATTAATGGTTAAATTGTCTTAAAATCATTTTTTTTAAACAATCGAGAAAACCGAATACAGAAACGAAGAAAAAGCTAAACAGCATTGTTCCAAGGAATTTTCCTGTCCAATGTATACAGTTATTTTTTCCGCATTCGACTGCTAATCGCTAGCCTTCGTCTGCATTCTAATTATGTCTAATTGCGCTTTATCTTCGTCCCCCACGCGATAACTCGACTTGGACGTATTCTTGACACGAAGACCTCGTGCACCCGTTGACGTTTCGAAAATTCCAGCAAACGCGTCGATCGAAACGATAGTGTTTGACCGATGACTAATCAGCAAAGCCCTGCCTTAAGGTACATTTAATCCGTGATCGCGTTTCACAATTAGTAGGTGTGTCTTGCAAATAACCATCGCCTTTAGCCAATTCCTTTCCTGTTTTACCAACATTCACAAAACAGATCTCTACCTGACTTACACACGTTCTTTTATACGTGTATCTCCTACGATTGAATTACAGAATTACACGTAGAATCTGTCGGATTCACGAGCATATAAAATTCCGCTTGATCGAGAAATCAGAGAGAAGAAACTTGTTGCACGTGTTTCACGTAGGTGGAATCTGATTGTGACGAAGGCAGGTCGCCTCTATCGCTGCCTTGAAATCAAGGAAACCAGTTGACTCAGAACGCGACTTTCGAAATGTGGAACGCGTGGAACACCTTGTACTTGAGAATCCTCTCTTCGATCACCGTTCGATGATTCTCCGCATCGTCGTTTACCAGGAAATTTTCTTCTTCCTGCCTCGTGATAAACGTTCACGCGAGAGTGTTCGTATCGGTGATTTCACTGTATGTTCAAGTATTACATTTGGGTAATCCTTGAAAAGTTTTTTTTATCGATTTACTTCGAACCAGATTTAGAGATAAATTCGTATCGGAGTGGAGGATCATCTGTTGACAGTAGAAGTAATTGAAAACATCTTGGGAAATTGCGTGATCTTATGGTGCGAGATAAGCAGCGACCGACAACGTCGGGACAAGTAACCAAAGTCAGATTCTATTCAACTGGTTTGTAAACCACCGGTGCCATTGTATCACGAGTGTCACTGGATCCAGTGACAACTGGTCTCATGTATACACCAGTTACTCCAATTATTCTGGTCTTTGGAAGTTCGAGAGAGGGTAAGAGAGTGTCTGCGAAAATTAATCCTGGGAAGTTTGGGAGAGGGTAGAAATATTGTCTACGAAGTTTCAAACTTTGGCGGTGGTTTTTTGTTAAAATAGCTTGGGTGGGCCGACGATAATCCGGTTTGTTTCGGGAAATAATCGTATTTGGTGATTTAAATTATTAAATTTTTTTAACTGAAATTTAAACATTCTTAACCCTTTCGCTGCGGCAGGTTTTAGCGTGTAACAACGTGGCAGAACGTTAGAAAATCTTTTATTTTGGTGGTTGCAGATTTAAAAGAAATTTAAAATTGTCATTTTATTAAATTAAGGCGGAAGTGCGCAAAGGGCAAAAATTAAGGATTAAATTAAGACGAAAGTGTGCCAAAAATGGCCAAAAGCACAGTGCAGGGAAATTTTCACGGCGCCTAACACTTATACACTTATACATTGTTTGGGAGATTGAAAGGGAAAAGTGATTAAAATTTGGTTAAGAAAGCTCGTTTTTTCCTCAAAATAGCCCAAAAAACATGTCATTTCCAGGTTTATTAAATGGAAAACTCATTAAAATTTGGTTAAGAAAGCTCGTTTCCCCCTCAAAATAGCCCAAAAAACATGTCATTTCCAGGTTTATTAAATGGAAAACTCATTAAAATTTGGTTAAGAAAGCTCGTTTCCCCCTCAAAATAGCCCAAAAAACATGTCATTTCCAGGTTTATTAAATGGAAAACTCATTAAAATTTGGTTTAAAAGCTCGTTTCCCCCTGAGAATAGCCCAAAAGACGTCTGTCATTTCCAGATTTATTAAAGGGAAAAATAATCTGGTTAAAAAAGCTCATTTCCTCCTGAGAATAGCCCAAAAGACGTCTGTCATTTCCAGATTTATTAAAGGGAAAAATAATCTGGTTAAAAAAGCTCATTTCCTCCTGAGAATAGCCCAAAAGACGTCTGTCATTTCCAGATTTATTAAAGGGAAAAATAATCTGGTTAAAAAAGCTCATTTCCCCCTGAGAATAGCTCAAAAGACGTCTGTCATTTCCAGATTTATTAAAGGGAAAAATAATTAAAATTTGGTTAGAAAGGTCATAGCTCAAAAAACATATCATATCCACATTTATTAAAGGGAAAAGTGATTAAAATTTGGTCAGAAAGGTCGCAGCCCAAAAAACATATCATTTCCACATTCATGCAACCCCAATTTTCTCATCCAGCATCCTATTTTCGACACGAGTAGGATCTGCTTCCATTCCGGTACCAGACCCATCGGTCTACGATTCGCGAATCGGACGATCTACCCGACAGATTAAGAAACGTCCAGGGGTTATTATGCCGCATTAAGGCCAATATCGTCGCTGGTTTCACGGCAGCCACCAGCGTATAAGTACACTCGTCCTAGTCCAGATTGTCTCTATCAACGTACCGTGCGTACAAACAACGGACTCGCGTACCGTACGTACATACTCCTTTTTCCTCGCGGGTAATTCAATCGTGATTTCCAACGAGAGAGAACCTCTATGCAGGAGGGTAGATGGGAAGGGAAAGGAAGGGAACTCGTGCAGGGGTGGGGACAGAGAGCGCAATGCGACGCCGGTGAAACCAGTTCTCAGGATAAAAGCGAACCAAGAGAGAGAGAGAGAGAGAGAGAGGGAGAAGTCTGACCCCGACGGAGCACCCGCTTCTACAGGGTGTCCAGTAACCTATTGCAGCTCGCCTGCATCGTTGAAAGAACGTGCTGAAGCCTCCGGGCGATATTTAATACTCCCCTCCATTGCCCAACCCTTATCCAACCTTCTCTACGATATCTATCCGCGAGATCGCCGAACCGACCCCTTTTTTCGACCCTTGGGAGGAAATTAGAGATGCCCACGGCGGTTACCGGAGGGAAATGAGTATTTTTTTTTATTAGCAGTTTTTCAGGGATTTTAATTTAAAGGGACGTTTCTTTTTGCGAACGTTTTGGGTACTTTGAAAGGGGAAACGCCGGTTTGAGCTGTCCTTATTGTCTGTGTTTTGTAGAGTAATTGGTAGTTTTACATGGAAGAAATTGCAAGGACGAAGTTGTAGACGATTGAAATAGTGGAAGTGTGGGGAAATTGTTACCGATATTGGTTAAGTTAGGTTAGGTTGGGGGACGTTGTTATTGGTATGGTTTTTCAGACAGGTTAAGGGGTTGAAAAATTAATGAACGGTATTTTGGTATCTTTATCCTGCCCTCTTTATTTTAATTATTCTAAAAATTGTGAAGACTTGAGAAAAATGATGTTTTGTAATTTTCTTCGTTAGGACAAATATTTAAATTATGCTGTTTTCAGAGACCTACGGAGGGTTTTTTCGGGTTTGTAATTAAAAATAAGTTTCTCATTATTTATAATGATATAACTTCCTTTTTTTACTGCAATGGAAGTGGTAACGTAATGTAGAAAGTGAAAGAAAATAATTAATACAAAGAAGAAAATGTTGCAGCCTGCATTTTCAACGAGGGTACGAAATTTTTACTGCAATTTTTAATAATGATGTGTATATCTATAGATCGAAATGCTTGGAAGGTGAAAAACCTGTGTAGCTTCAAATATTTCGAAACACCTCGAAAAATGAAAAATTTGTCTTATTTTTATCAACAGAAAATTATAAACAAAATACAGTCAGTTTTTCCATAAAAAATTCTCGAAATACTTGGCAGATGAAAAACCTGTATAGCTCCAAATATTTCGAAACACCTCGAAAAATGAAAAATTTGTCTTATTTTTATCAACAGAAAATTATAAACAAAATACAGTCAGTTTTTCCATAAAAAATTCTCGAAATACTTGGCAGATGAAAAACCTGTATAGCTCCAAATATTTCGAAACACCTCGAAAAATGAAAAATTTGTCTTATTTTTATCAACAGAAAATTATAAACAAAATACAGTCAGTTTTTCCATAAAAAATTCTCGAAATACTTGGCAGATGAAAAACCTGTATAGCTCCAAATATTTCGAAACACCTCGAAAAATGAAAAATTTGTCGAAATTTTCTCGAAGAAAAATTATAAACAAAATACAGTCAGCTTTCCATAAAAAATTCTCGAAATACTTGGCAGATGAAAAACCTGTATAGCTCCAAATATTTCGAAACACCTCGAAAAATGAAAAATTTGTCTTATTTTTCTCAAACAAAAATTATAAACAAGATGCAGTTAATTTTTCCACAAAAAATTCTCGAAATACTCGGAAGGTAAAAAAGCTGTGTAGCCCCAAACATTTCGAAACACCTCGAAAAACGAAGAATTGGTCGAAATTCTACCGAAGAAAAATTATAAACAAAATGCACTTAATTTTTTCCATAAAATCTTCTTGTTAAAACCGTGTTCGTGCGATCAAACGCGAAACAGAGTGCACTATGTGGAACTAAAACTCCTAACGTTGCGACGTGTCTCGAGCATCGTAGCCCCTCCCATACAAACGGAGATTCGAATCTCAGAGAGGTTGCACTCGCCCCTTCCGTACTCCAGCTGTGTAACATCGTGCCTTTGTAATTCCAGGTGTATGAGATCACGGTCTATCCGAGCTACGAAAAACCTCGAGAAAGTCATTACCCGTTGCACGGTGTTACTGCTTTTTGTCTTCGTTATTCCAAAACGTGTGCCAGCCACAGGGCTATAAACCACGATTGCACTTGTCTTACTAATACGAATTACTTGTTCGCGAAACGGACCTACGGCAGCTCGCTCTTTAAACGAATTTCGCCCGAAGGGTGGAATATGAAAATTCCATTTACAGTGGATGCTCCGCGGGCGAAACGAGGAATTAATGGAAAATTAATCGAAGGTTCGTTGTGCTGACAACGTGAAAGAAGAGGAGAGACCTACTCCCGGAGAATGTTTCTCGGTTATTATCGCTCGTATTTTTAGTTAATTTATGAGACAGAGGATTTTAGTTTTTTTTTTTAATTTCTGTTCAGGAAGGTACGAGTTTCTCGGGATATTTACGTTTTTAATAAGATTTCTCGTGGTTTGCTTTATGTATCTGTTTTGCGCTCTTTTATGTGCTAGTGGAAAATTGTAGTTATACTTTAATTAACTATTATTTTCGAGAAATTCTTTCTGGCAAACATTAGATATAAAGAATGAAAGATTTGTGTATTGAATTAAGTATCTGTATTGTTGATCCGTGAAATCTGTGAAGGTAGATCTAACAAGGAGATGGTATTTTTAAATCTTTTTTATTTTTCACGGTATATTTTTTGCAATTTATTTTTGTACAGTATTTTTCTTAATTAATGAAAATTTTTTGCTAATTTCTCGAAAACGTATGGGCCATGAATTAAAAATCTGTTAGGGTTCCTTTATCGTCGCGTCGTCCTAAGGGATCGAATGCATCGAAAATCAATTTTTTTGAGATCTTGAAATTCTTGTCTCCTGACAAGTACAAATTTGTCAACAATAAGATCACTTTCAAAGCATATTTATTTTTCTAAAAAAAATTACATAATTTTAGAAAAAAAATTACATAATTCTAAAAGAAAATCACATAATTTAAAAAAAGAACATTGCATAATACTAAAAGAAAGATTACATAGTTCTAGAAACAATCATAATTCTAAAAAAGAGGCGATATTCAAATTTGCCTTTTCTTCCTTGCACTTTCTAGACATTTTCTGGACACACGAGCGTATCAGAGGTTGCATATTTTCTTTAGAAAAGAGATCAGTGTTCTCGATGCGAATCGTCGAGCATTCTCGCGCAATCGGTGCACTTTTTCACAGCCCCCCTTCCGGATGCCAGCGAACACTGATGCGTTTCGTATGCAAAAATGCGTATCCAGCGGTGTAATCCCCCGTGAATCGCGGTCGATCGTCTCAGTCCATAGAGTCCGAGAAAGCGAGGAACATAACCGGGTAGGCGTGCGCCGTTTCAGGCACGAGTAAATGTATAACTCGGGTTGCACAACCACCGGGCGCGTGCAACTGTGTAATATATATATTGTTTTCCGTTTGCTTTCCTCACCGGTTACTGTCCCCCCATTTGTTTGCATGTACCTTCGTGTGTCTCTCACGTCGTTCAATGGTATCGAGGTGACCGTTTATGGGCCATTCGTTTGCCTAAACGAGGACAATTTGTGGATCGGTTAGTGGGAATCTGGAAAGATTGGGAGAAGATGAACTGATGTCATTTGTGATCTTGAAAGTTTTTTTTTCTTTTTTGAGTAAGGAATTTACCAAATTCTCAATTCTTTGCTCTTTTTGAGTAAAATTCTTTACCAGATTTGGTAAAAATTCAGAAAAAGATTTGGTAAAATTTGAACAGAAGATTTGGATAAATTCAGCAAAAAATTTTCTCAATTCTTTGCTCTTTTTGAGTAAAATTCTTTACCAGATTTGGTAAAAATTCAGAAAAAGATTTGGTAAAATTTGAGCAAAAAGTTTTTTAAAATTTAGCAAAATCTTTGGTAAATTTTTTTTTTCAGATTTATTGAATGTAATTTAGGGGAAGCTGAGCGTATCAAAAGAATTGTCAAATTTAATTAAAGAGTGAATTAATTTTTTAGGCAAAATTTTGTCTTCCAAAAAGTGCAATTTTACTTGGCAGAATCACGTCTGAAATATCGGTGCATTATCGACATTTTCGATATAAATGGCACACCTGTTTACCTCAGGATTACAGTTTCAACTTTCAGGAAAATTGCAAACTTTCTGGAATGGAATTCTGAAAAGATATGAAAGAGATGAACAGATTTCATTTACAATCTCCAACAATTTCATATTATTATTTTCTTCAGTATTATTAATTATAATTTAAGAAAAACTGGGTGTATCAAATATAGAGAAAATCTCATCTGTGCAAATTTGCACATTTATTAAGTACAATCACGTTTGAAATATCTATACACCATCTATACCTTCTTTGCCTCAGAATTACACTTTCAATTCTCCAGAAAATTCGAATTTTCTAAAAAAAATAGAAAAGACACGAACAAAACCTCATTTGTGATCCAAAAAAAATTCCTTTTAGTCCCAACTCAAAGTGAACTGAGTCTGTCAACCAAGATCTGTCGAACCTAACAAAAAAACCAGACTTGACACCAATTTCACAAGAAACTCTCCTACCCTTACAAATTTCCATATGTATTACTTACAATCACGCTTGAAGTATCACCGTACCCATATCCCATACTTAATCATCCGCATTTCCCCCAGAAAAAACGGCACACCCCTTCGCCTCGAGGATTGCAATTCAAATTTCGCTAATATTTCACGAAACTAATCGGCAAGATCGCTCTCATGAGAAATACGACGAACTTAATGATACAGCGCACGGGTCGGGATCGTGCGCAGAGTGAAAAACGAGACTGCGCTATCGATACCCGGCCGCGATAGAGAATGGTAGGTGGAAAGGTACGGGTTTACGTTGACCCGGTTACAAATTACCCACGATCGAACCGGTGCTGCATTTTGCCGGGTCAACGCGCTCCGCTTGACTCCTCGGTATTTCCACGGCAATGCCGCCGGATTAAGTCATCCCGACGTTACTTTCATATCGCTTTTAATCAAGCAACAACGCTCCTTCTCCGCCCGTGCCTAGCGCCGCTGTCTTCATTTGCATTCAACCGAGATTATTCCGGCTTTTGCTCACGTTCACGCGACACGTCGCGGCGCCTGGTTCTTCCCTGAGAGAGAAACTTGACGAACGAGCTTGGCACAGTTTTATCGGGACAGTTTTTGTCGTTCGTAGTTTTACCTAGGTGATTCGTATCGGAATTCTTCAGATTAGTGATTATTATCACTTTGGGAGGAATTATTTTTGGAGCACGGAACTAATGATCGATAGGTTTGAAGTATATATTAGGTCATTCTAAGTGTTTTTGTGGGTTTATCGAGTTTCACTTTTTTCGGTTACTTGACGATTTCGGAAACACGATGTTGGTTTATTTCTAACACCCTGTAGAAATAATCAAGCGAGGACAAAAATGTCTCCGCGCTCTTTTAGACAAAGACATTGAGACTTCCACCAGATGTGTCTGGTGTTCGTCTTCGGGTCAAGCACTGCACACTGCAATGCAATAGGATAAACAGTTCGTAGGTACACTTCGTTCAAAATAAGAATAACCTCGCTCTCGAACCGATTTTCGTCCGTTCTGCGCATAGACAGAGAGCGTAGCAGAGGGTAAGACGGAGAAAAACGTAGGAGCTTAAGTGGGGGTTTGGACGTTCTAGTGGTTCTAGCCCTGCCTTAGGCACGTCCCATGCGCGAAACGAGGTTATTCTTATTTTGAACGGACAGTATAAGCGGACCCCAGCTTTCCCTTTTTGGGTGTCCAGAGACAGTTCGATAGAGCATCTGAAAGATTAAAGACGTTTCCTCTGAGTCGAAGTATAAACAGAATATTAGCAGTTGCAAAGACTATTTTATCTCAATAACCCATTTCCAATAGAATCTACTATCGATTGTCACATTTTTCGATTACTTTACGTTTTTCTGTAGTTTGTTTTTCTTGGAGATTCGGATTTTTGTGTAGGGTAACTCGAGGAGTGATGGATCGCTATTTTTAAAGGTAGAATTTCGTTTGTAATTTTTTCCCGACTGGATTCGCATAATTGATTCGAAGCCACCGAGTTTCTATCGCGATGGTATTCGCAAGCTGTCAAAAATCGCGAAAGGTCGTTGGCAATAATGAAAATTATTTCGATGAGTGACCTGTATTCATTCTTTCTTAATAAAATTTCGATTGCACCCGAAAGTCGGAAAGAATTCATTTCTACGCTTAATAGTTGAGTAACAAGTAGAGGGTTTTGCTTAATAGTATTTTAACACTAACCGTACCACGCCCCGGTCAAATGACCGGTTTTAAAATTTCAATTTAAAACCATGCACCTTGTATGTATTTTCTTAAATATAAAAATATGTAATTTTTTTTTTTATTATTATCTAAAAGCTGTTTCCTATATTAAATTGACAACCACCTGCGTTCCTTTCGGAAGAAATATGATTGTTTCGTAACCGGTCATTTGCCCGGATAAGTGTCGATACGGTTAGCGTTAAACGAACTTACAGCAATAATGTTTAACGATACAACGTTGGTGTAGCAAAATATTTCATTATTGCCACTTGACACTCACAGGAGCGACAATCTGAACGTAATCAGTCAAGATCGATACCTCGTCCTGTTTCATTTTTCGCACAAGTACCCAACACCAAAAATGTTAAAAATCGAAAACTGAAAAACTGCCCTACCAACCGCGGGATCTCCCCATGAATAGTCGATGAACCACAGAAGATGAGTAACAGGTTAAACACGGAACCAAACACTTGCGTCACTCCCTTGTGACTTAACATCCGAACAATTATTACAGCCAATTAAAAGAAAAAAACAAAAAAAATGACACCATTCATAATTGATCGATTGCACATTATGTTACTCGATCGATAAGGTATTAAGCTATCGTGTGAACTTCTTTTCTCCATCGTTTCCTTTTTTATCGTACATCCGATAAGGATGATAACGCCACCAAGTGCTGCAAGATCAGTCGCGCGCTGTATCGTAACCGGGTCTGATCACCTTTTACCTTCGGAGTGTTTCCTCGGTGCTTCTCCTTTTCGTTCTACACCCGCGATCGTCATGGAAATTCTTCATATGAAAAAGTGGGATGTTATCGAGGAATACTCGAGGGATATACCGCAATTCTTCAGTCAAGTGAGTAGCGGCACGAGAATTTAACCCGCTATTAACGTTCACGCCTTTTACGTAAGCCACTTGTCGCGCGAGCTTCTCTTGCACACGCGAATCTATCGATCCCTTTGGGCGTGTAAAGGTACGTCGATCTCGCGTCGATCGCGATCCTCGAACACGATTTAATTTAGTTTTTTCGACATGCTATCGAGGCGAAGCTTCGATTAAAATACACGGAAAATTAAGTCGATGAAAGTAAGGTATTGACTCATCAACGAGCTTATCACCTCATTGTCCGATTTTATCGTTGAATCAAATTGCTTAGTTTCCGTGTGTGTGTTTATTTGTAGCGCGATAGATAGAACGAAGGAAGGAGCGACGGGGACAACAGTTTCACGCGAGTGAAACAGATACAATTATTGCGGGCAATTACGAATGGTTCAGCGGGAAGAATAGGATGCTAATTAGTCGGCGGCAACACGGTTTCTCGAGAAAGAGCATAAAGAACCGTCGATTAACCCCGATGCAATTTTCTTAGAATTTTCTCGTCTGTGACTCTCTAGTCGTAGTTGTTGATCTATTGTTCTCTCCTAGGGAAAATTGTGCACCGCCGCCTCGTCTCTCTTTCTCTACGATCGTGGCTGAATTCTTGAAAAGCAGCCGCGAAGGAGACTTTTATTGCAGACAACCTAGATATCGTGGAAAGAGACGCGAGAGGTCGGTTAGCGATAAAGAGCTTTTCCCTCTTTTCCCACGTGTGCGATGCATCGAGTGATTAAACGTCGCCAACAAGTGGCTGTGTGCACGAGTTGAAATGATTTTTCCTTGAACGATTTGCTTTAGTTCCGTTATCGGTACGGATTTCGTAGAAACAACACTTGCAACCGGCTCTATCTGATGCTTGTTGGAACAATCGAACGGAGGTGTGGGTGAAGTATCGCGAGTTACGATTTGTCGTAGCTGGGAAATTTCTGAATCGAAGATTTAAGTCAAATCGAAAATTAAGTCATTGAGAGTTTGAATTGTGTTTCTGTGAATTCTGGATTCTGCGTTTTTAGAGATTTTAAGAATATTTTGTAGAGGATTTGAAGATTGAATCTTCGAGAGCTTGAATCATTTTCCTGGAATCTTAGATTCTGCGTTTTTCAAGGTTTTAAGAATCTTTTATGGAGGATTTGAAGATTGAAGCTTCGAGAAGTTGAATCATTTTCCTGGAGTCCTAGATCTTGCATAGATTCTGAGAATCTTTTATAGAAGACTCGAAGATTTCGAGACTCCTTTAGAAGACCTGCAAAATTAAATCCTCGAGAGTTTGAATCGTTTTCCTGGAATCCTGGATCCTGCATTTGTCAAGATTCTAAGAATCTCTTATAGAAGACTCGAAGAATTTTATCTTCCTGAATTCAAGATTCCGAGACTCCTTTAGAAGACCTGCAAAATTAACCTCTCGAGAATTTAAATCAATTTCCTGAAACCTGGATTTTGCATTTTTCAAGATTCTAAGAATCCTCGAAGAATTTTATCTTCCTGAATCCAAGATTCCGAGACTCCTTTAGAAGACCTGAAGACTAAATCCTCGACAATTTGAGTCATTTTCCTGGAATCATAGATCCTGCATATTTCAAGATTCTAAGAATCTTTCATGGAATACTCGAAGAATTTTCTCTTCCTGAATCCAAGATTCCGAGACTCCTTTAGGAGACCTGAAGACTAAATCCTCTAGAATTTGAATCATTTTCCTGGAGTCCTAGATCCTGCATATTTCAAGATTCTAAGAATCTTTCATAGAATACTCGAAGAATTTTCTCTTCCTGAAACCAAGATTTCGAGAAGACTCATTTTCCAGAATCCTAGATCCTGCATTTTTCAAGATTCCAAGAATCTCTTACAGAATCCTCGAAGAATTTGATTTTTCGGACTCCAGAAAACCTCGAATCACGCTCCTTCACTCAAACACTCCAAGCAAGGAGACACATCCTTCACTTTCCCTCCGTCGACCTCAAGAAATCCCGAGATTCTGAAGAGCGCTTGTTTCTGTTAGATCGACGAGGATCGGGATGGTTTCATCAATCTCACGGAGCTACGCAGCGCTCTGGACATCTGTGGCTTCAAGATGCCAGGCTACAAGGTTCGTCAGATGATCGAGGAGTACGACGACAAACAGAGATCGGCGCATAAAGGACGACTGTCCTTCGAGGAATTCGAGAAACTCTGTAAAGAATTGAAGGCCAACGAGTTAGGATCCACGTTCAAGATGGTGGTTTCGAAGAAGGAAAATTTGGAGACTTTGGGTGGCATTTCCGAGGCGTCTAGCGAGGGAACTACTCACTCGGTCAGACTTGAGGAACAGCTCGCCTTCAGCGACTGGATCAACACGAATTTATCACACGATCCTGACCTGAAACACCTGCTGCCCATCGACGCGGAAGGCAAGACCTTGTACGAGAAGGTTAAAGATGGAATTCTTCTTTGGTACGTATTTCTATTGTAAAATGAATTGTTTATCGATTTATTCACATGTCAGATCGTTTTATTGTATGTTAATGTACGATAGATCCTTTGCTTTTTTACGTGTTCGGTTTTAGATTCTAGATAGAGACCTAGATGATTGTATCGCGTTGAAAAAATTAGATAAGCATGATTCACTGTCTAAGCAATGTGAGAACGAAGTTTGTTTAACTTAATCGTTGAAAAGAATTATTTAAGTAATACTGCTAATTTAATTATTTTTATCAAAATTCAAACATAGGCTTCTTTCTGTATAAAAAAGAAGAAACTTGCGTTATACATATTAGGTGTAGAAATTAATTCGGTGCCTTTTTTCACAAAGCCTTCACGACTATATCAACTCAAAACAGCCACAATTCTTCAGAGACGGAATTCGGCAGTCACTCGATAAATGGAAGGTCATCCAAAATAATGGAGACTCTTTTTAACATTAAACTTGTGAGATCTTTTGTAAATAAGTATTAAAATTTGTGAGAAAAGGCACCGAATTAATTTGTACACCTAATACTTGGATATTTATGTCAAATTTAAAAAATTAAACAAGGACGATTATCGTATTCACTGTTTAAGAAGTATGAGCACAAAGTTAACTTAACTCAATCGTCGAAAAAAGTGATGAAAAAGAGGTTTAAATAACATTGTTGATTTAATCGTTTTCATAAAAATTCAAGTATTGTCTTCTTTCTGTATAGAAGAAAACATTAAAATTTTAAAAATTAAGTCACGATGATTAACATGTCCACTGTTCATGTGCTACTAACTTAATTTAATCGTAAAAAAAGAGACAAATATAATTATTTAAATAATTCTTTCAATTTTCATAAAAATTCAAACACAGACTTTTTTCCGCAAAAAAAAAGCGTGTTACATATACTTAGATATTGATATCAAATTTAAAAAATTAAGTTACAATGATCAACATGTTCACTGTCCAAGGAGTACAATCACAAAGTTAACTTAACTCAGTCGTCCAAAAAATGATAAAAAATTCTTTACATTTCATAAAAATTCAAACACAGACTTTTTTCCGTATCAAAACAGAAAAAAAAAAATCGCAATATACGACGAAAAAATGAAACAGTACGTCATAATTTTCTTCTACCGAACATTAACACTGCGAACGCATCGATCATCCTCCATCAAACTCCCATCTCACAATTATTAGGTTGTCCGTAAATAAATTGCGATTTCTGTACATGAGATTTAAAGACGTGCAGTTTTGCTTAGAATGAATTTATTTCATCGAAATTATTTCCATTAGATTCTATACACTTTTTCCAACGTTTTGCAAGAGTTCCTATTCCATTACAATAAAAATCAGGAGTTCTAGAATGAATAAATTCCACGAAGGTATTCACAGCATCCTCTTTATTGCGGAAGATTTTTTCTCGCAAAAAGTTATCGAAATGTTTAAAAAAATGGTAATCTGTAGGGGATAAGTCGGGGGAATAAGGAGGGTGTTTTAATGTTTCTTAACCCGATTCGTGTATCTTCCGAATCGTGAATTGTGATACGTGCGGGCGGGCGTTATCGCGCAGGAGTATTGGTCCCTTACGATTTACCAAACTTGCTTCTTTAACAAATAACCTTTTATGCGTTATAATCATTAGTTGTACTTTCACCGAATACACGATTGATATTACGGCCAGATTCCGCGGCTTTACGTCCTAATTTAAATTCGTATAAAAATATGGTACCAATTTGCTTCTTGTCCATTGTTACGT
Organism: Habropoda laboriosa; assembly: GCF_001263275.1. Classification (NCBI taxonomy): domain Eukaryota; kingdom Metazoa; phylum Arthropoda; class Insecta; order Hymenoptera; family Apidae; genus Habropoda; species Habropoda laboriosa. The sequence goes on from NW_017100842.1 coordinate 469,771, forward strand.
TTCTAAGTTGTACTCGGAACAAACGACGATAGAGCGACGTCTACGCGTTCAAATGGTATATTACTTAATAAACATAAATTAAAAATATATAGTATAGAAAAGGCCAGAAAACCGCAGTTCATTTCCGGACAACCTAATACTAATACTAATACTCAACCAAACGATACTTCTTCAAACATTTCAGCAAAATAATCAACCACTCCTGCCCGGACACGATCGACGAACGGACAATAAACAAGAAGAACCTGACGTTGTACAAGAAGCACGAGAACCTCACTCTAGCCCTATCCTCCGCCCAGGCGATCGGTTGCAACATCGTGAACATCGACGCTCACGATCTAATCAAAGGCTCTCCCCACTTGGTCCTAGGTCTTCTCTGGCAAATTATCCGAATCGGTCTTTTCAATCAAATCACGCTGGAGAATTGTCCAGGCTTGGCTACCCTACTTCAAGACGGCGAACGCATCGAGGACCTATTGAAACTCTCCCCCGAATCGATCCTACTCAGATGGGTGAATCATCATCTGGAGAACGCCGGTATAGCAAGGAGATGCCACAATTTCCAATCGGACATCACCGATTCCGAGATCTACACGTACCTTATCAAGCAAATCGCTCCGCACACCGCCGGCGTTACTTTGGAGGCGCTAATGGAACCGAATCACACATCTCGAGCGGAGATTATGCTGCAACAGGCGGCTAAATTAGGCTGCCGCAGCTTCGTAACACCCAGCGACGTTGTCAACGGCATCTACAAGCTGAATCTTGCCTTCGTTGCTAATATGTTCAACAATTATCCGGGATTGGACAAGCCTGAGAGCAACATCGAGGGATTGGAGTCGTTGGAGGAGACCAGGGAGGAGAAGACTTATCGCAATTGGATGAACTCTATGGGTGTGGTTCCGTACGTGAATTGGTTGTACTCGGATTTGGCCGATGGTTTGGTCATCTTTCAACTGTACGATATTATCAGGCCAGGAACTGTAAACTGGAGTCGCGTGCATAAGAAATTCACCAAGTTGAGGAAGTTCATGGAGAAGTTGGAGAATTGTAATTACGCCGTGGAGCTTGGGAAAACGATGATGAACTTCTCGTTGGTGGGAATAGCCGGACAGGATATCAACGATGGAAACGCCACGTTGACGTTGGCGTTGATCTGGCAGTTGATGAGATCTTACACTTTGTCGATTTTGACGTCGTTGGCTGGCACACAGGGTAGCACGCTGGTGGAGAAGGAGATCGTGCAGTGGGTGAATTCGAAGTTGCACGCTGCCGGGAAGACGAGCAGTATTAAGGGTTTCCAGGATTCGTCGATATCGGATGGTAAGGTGGTGATCGATGTTATCGACGCTATCAAACCGGGGTCAGTGAACTACGACCTTGTGAAGGAGGGAGGAACCGAGGAGGTGAGAATGTTGAATTTTAGAGTGAAATTTAGAGTTGGGGTGGTTTGGTGAGTTACGATTTCGTAGAATGTCTCGGTTGAACTCTTTAACGGAGCCTTTTTGGGTTTGAGGGTTTGGGACGTTCGATGGGTGGGAATTGGAAATTGCTGGGAATGGTATTTTGTGGATTTAGTGGTGGATTTAGATGAAAGTAGGGAGTTTTGAGTATTTGTTTGTGTTGGTTTTGTGCAAGATTTTGATGGTATTTTGGGTTTTAAATATTGGAAGTATGTTTTGGAGGATTTTAATGGGAATTGTAATATTTGAAAGGTTCAAGTTTGGGGGAATAATGTAAAATATTAGACTTCATTTATTTTTGAAGGTATAGTTTGTTATACTCATAGCAATTTTATAGTAAAATTAATATTAACTTTTAATTTCACTGGTGTAAGTAAAGCACATATTTCAGCTTTTAACATAATCAATTACTGAACAGGTAATTGTATTTAACCCTTTGAATATTAGTTCCTATGTATGTCACACAGTGTTTCGATCAGTGGATAAAAATTAGAAATTCAAAGTGTAAGATCTAGAAATTTTTTTGGCCTTAAAATGATCGTTGTAAAGGGGAGACTTACCTGTAGCAAGTCGTTTTAAAACGAAACAAATTTTTTGAACTCCGTAGAATCGTTCGAATTTGAAAAATTGAAAAAAAAAAGCAACTTCAGTTTTTCACTCTGTTTTGTAATATACAAAAGGTCTTTGAAAAAATTCAGTTAAGGGGTGTGAAAATAGAGGCTTTACCCTTTAAAATGAGTCCAAGTAGATTATTTTCCGACTTTTTTTCACAAAGTTACAGCAGTTGAAAAATCGTCAACTTTTCGGTCAAAATTTAGGGATCCTTTAATTTTCTAAAAAAATTAATAAACGCATTAAAATTCTGAAAATGAATGTTCATTGAAATTATTAAAAATTAGATAAGAAAAATAAAAACATATTACATTTCCACATTATTCACAGCCATTTAATCAGTCACAAATAATTTAACTCATAAATAAACTGAAAATTATTTTCCCACATTCTACTAAGCACTCAAAGGGTTAAATTTAAAAAACTCCAAGAAAAAAAGACATAATTTGCTACAATACTCATTATTTAACAAACTTAAAAAAAAAAAAGAAAAAATGCGAATCGAAACATACGAAGAGTTTCCACATCACACAAGCAATATACACAGCTTTCGCAAAATAAACAAGTTAGCCACTCTAGCGATTTTCCGTAACCAAATGTTACTTAGGATTTATAAAAAAGCCAAAATTTAAAATATCCATCATGTTCACACCAAACTGCACATCAACCCGCAAACTCTTCCCAAAAAATCAGCACCGTCGATCACACAAACCAAAACAGTAAATGAACCCATACTCAAAAACCTCAAGACGAAAAAAAAAAAATCTACAATTTGGAAAAAAATGTTCACCGAAGGCAATCATCGAGATCGTAATTTCCACCGTCGACCTATCCGCGTGACTAATCCCGTTCAACTCGGCGCTTCTCTTATTTCCAGGCGAACCTGGACAATGCGAAGTACGCGATATCCTTGGCCCGAAAATGCGGCGCGCGCGTGTACGCGCTACCGGAGGACATAACCGAGGTGAAGCCGAAGATGGTGATGACTGTGTTCGCCTGCCTGATGGCGATGGACTACATCCCCAATATGGATTCCGTGAAGCAGAACAACGTGCAGAACAACAGTCAATAATGTCGCGCCTCTTGCGACTTGTCCGCGCTGTGCACGGGAGGAACTGTGTCGACTGAGATCGTGGTCTCCTCAGGCATACCGTGATCTCTTTTACGAAAGCGTAATAATTTGTATATACACAAACGTAGGTTAGGGTAGCTTGTTTTCCAAAACGAGAGCGAGTGAGAGAGAGAGAGAGTGCGTGAAATAGAGAAGAAAAAGAAGAAAACAAAGTAGAAGAAATATGAAAAGAAGAAGAAGAAGAAATCGAAACTGTATGAGAAGGAGAAGAGAATATCGACGAATAGGGATTTACGATTTAATGATACGGTGTTTTTTTTTTCTGTGCGTTGTCTGTTCCTTTCGTTTAGAGATTCCGTCTGATCGGAGGGTGTGATTTTTGTTCAACCGATGAATTTTTTTCTGCAAATTTTTTACCCAATCGTGGAGAGAATAGAGGACAAATTCCCTTTTGCGTAGACGTAGCTAACGAGCTTTAACGTAAGGATGTGTCTCTATCTGAGAGGATTTTACGATTGTTAATCTCGAGAGTATTGTTAAATTGTGTGTCCAACTCTCCATCGACACTCGCTACTTGTACACACTGATAAATTTCACTGTGGAGAGTAACTCGTGACAGTTTCACTCTGAAGTAGACAGATACCCAGAGAATTATCGAGAGATAATCGAATGATCGTAACGATCAGCAAATCTTCGAGTTGTTCGTGTAAAGAGAAAACAAAAGAATGATAGTTTTAATGAAACGATCGCTCGTTATCGATCGCTGGTTGGACACCAATGTGTATCGTGTGACGATACGAGAGAGCTCTCCTTCTCCGATGTTTCCATTCAACCATATCCTTGTCCCGCCTCTGCGTACTCGTAAACGTGACCAGTTTAGATTGTATAGATTGATTTTCTAACAATTCGTCTGTCTCTCTGTCAAGGGTATCGATCGCGTGAAAGAAAGAATTATAGGTCGATACGAAGATCGCGAACCTAAACTAATAACCGCGAGCAGTAACGAAATATCCCGGAAATTTTAGGAACCCGGAAGGTAAAACAGAACGAAATAATTCGCGTATACCGGATATACGTGGTTTTCAGATTGTCGATTATATATATATATATACATACATACATATATATATACTATATTTAAATTTTTAAATGTCTTCGATCAATTCAATCGATAACGAAATTTATAGGAAACGGATAAGAATTTCACGAATGCGTTTAACTAAGATTTCATAAAAAAGAAAAAAAAAAGAAGAAAACAAAAATAGAAAAATATCGCTTTGTGAAACATATACTACGAATTATTTCGAATCATTCGACTTGAAATCGATATTTTGGAATAAAGAAGAGAAGATAAGCTTCACGATCTTTCGTATCGTTTATCAGACGAACATTTTTCCGATACGATTTCATTTTACCTTGTAATCGAACGATACGTTTCTTTCTTTTTTTTTTTTTTTTTAATAGAATTCAACAAGTAACATTTCGATACATTTTATATATCACGTTCGAAGAGAAAAGTGTTCGAGAGAAAGACGAGAGAAACGCAGGAATTGGAAAGAATCTTACCAAACCTTTCCTCTTCGTGCCGCGTACCCGATCGTTTCTCGACGATCATCACGATCGAAACGAGTAATTCCAATAATTGTAATACCGTCGAATACGAAACGAACGCACAAGGATCATTGTAATCGTGCCATTTATCAAATATCGAGACCGCCGTCGCGATTGGACGTTTGCTGCAATATATATCACCGACGATCGGTTCGATCGAACGGAACGTACTTACGCGTGTTCCAAACGATTACGAAACGCGTGAAAAACGAGAACGCGTTGTTGCTTGCTGCCAGTCGCTCGTCTTTTTTCATCTTTTTTAAAAAAACCATACAAAAATTGCATCTCAGAGCGAGGAAGAACAACGCCGATTTCTCTTGATCGCGCGCGCGCTTTTTTTCAAGCCAAAAGTTTGTTCGCGAAACGAATTCGAAACGAAAGTTTCAGCTGAGAAAGAGAAACGTCTTCTGGCGAGCGACAATTCTGATGATCGACTGAATCTACGTTGTACGTGTTTGTT